>NW_013667341.1:15476-60187 GCF_000517525.1 Limulus polyphemus | reverse complement strand
TTTTATTGAAACTAAAATCTAGTTTGATTAAGTTTAAAAAATAGTATATATTGTTACTAAACACAAAAGAGCTACAAAACATACAAAATAAAGAAAGTACCGTAAATAATAAAAAAAAAGTTTACTGTTATTTAGTTTGGTTCAAAAACCTACAAAATCTTCATTGCTGTCACTGTAATTTATTTTTTTATTGTTTAGGGAGCATTATAAATAGTTATGTTTTTGAAAGAAAAAAAACTACTATTGTTATAAATAATACATTCAATTGAACTAAACTATGCATGGCTATTTATATATATTTACACATGGCTTGTGTATATCGTATATATACATATATATTATTCATACCTTCGGGGTATAGGATGCAAGCAGATTTTGACATCAAATTTTGGGGTAAAAAGTGCGTCTTATACACCGAAAAATACGGTAAATAAATAAAATCGTATTCTGCACTTTTGGGCCGATGGTATGTTATAAGAGTGACAATCATATTTCACTACCCGACCAGAGTAACCTAAGAGTTGGTGGTAAGAGCTATTTATTAATGGCCTTCCTTCTAATTCTAGTTTGTTTGTCGAAAATTAGGGACAGGTATCGTTGATTGCTATGCGCGAATATCCGAAGCAAACAAACACCAATTTAAGTATATTATTTTGCTGGAAAGTATAATTGATAATTCTATCTATATTTATTATAATTTCTCCTCATTTTTATCTATACAAGATATCGTTCGAAGACAGGTTTTACTTTTAGGCCTTTGTCCTATTTTATTTTAGGTTTAATAAAATAATAAAACTGTTTCAGGATTGAAATATTAATAATATGAAAGAAACATTTGTGACTCGATAGTGTTTGAACTTTAAATTAGTTTAATGAGTTAGTTTAATTTAGCGTAGATTCTGCAAGGTTAGATTGGAATAATATAATATATTTACCTTTTTAAATCTTATAATTGTATTGTAATGTTTAGCGATTGAAAATGTGTCGCACTAATTTATTATTACCTAGGCCTACAAAACGTCGAAAGTTAGTGCATGTGATCGTAATTTGTTGGTGAATCAGCTTTTTAAACTAATTACTTGGGTAATATCATTTTTAGTTTCGTGTTCAATAAATGAAACATTACTATTCATATAATAAAGCTTGTAAGTTACAATTAATGCAAAAGCTCTGTCAAAAATCATACTATATTTGACAGTACTACTACTACTACTAGTTCTAGTCTTACAAGTTACACTGTTATCGTTAAACTTAAAGTGTTATTGTTAAGTGTCATACTATTACTATAGTCTTAGACTATTACTTAAGAAATATTAATAATTTACATTGAATTTGAATATAACTTTTTACAAGTTAGAAAACCTTTTTGGCCCACAAAAATACCTTCTAATTTATCTCAATGAAAGTTCGTTAACTAATCAAAACAAAATTAAACTTAACCCCTTACTTTCCATATATCTACCCAACAAAAATTGAAATTAAAATAATTTATAGGAGCAACATACACCATATCATTGAAAACCATTTCACAAACTTATGTGTAACAAAAACATTCTGTTAACACCTGCTTATTAGCTTACAAAACTTTACAGTGGTCAATCCTGATATTCAGGTTCTTTCTCTCTCTTTTTTTTCTAGCATTTTTGTTAACTGAAGGCTCTGTATTCGATGACGAGGAACCCAC
The DNA here is from genome assembly GCF_000517525.1 of Limulus polyphemus. Classification (NCBI taxonomy): domain Eukaryota; kingdom Metazoa; phylum Arthropoda; class Merostomata; order Xiphosura; family Limulidae; genus Limulus; species Limulus polyphemus. Next base: position 58,503 of record NW_013667341.1, on the reverse strand, counting down.
TTTGAGACTAGTAATGGTTGGAGACGGCCTGAATGGGTAATGAAGAAAAACTTTAAGTCTAACATAACAGCAAATGTACAACGTTTCGACAAAGTGATGACAAAACCTTTTCGAAACGTTGTACATTTGCTGTTATGTTAAACATATTAAAGTTTTTATTCATTACCCATTCAAGCCATCTCCAGCCATTATGAAGGCTCTGTAATTACCCATAGGAAAACTATCCAGTATCCTACTGTGAATACTGCATCTAATATCTGTTGCATTTACATCCACAATATTTCCATATATATGCTCAAATTAAATTTAAATGATTAATAGATGTAATTTTTTACACAATGTAATACCTCCTGTGAAGTAGCAGTTTCATTTTGTGACTCCAGTCATCTAAAATTATTCTCTCAAAAACCTCGTATCTTACTTTTTTAAGCCAGATGTCATTCTAATGGACCTCCTAGGAATTGTTTCTAACATTGTTATTCCTTCAGTAAGGGAACCAAAACTGTACAGAGTGCTACATAAGAAGCATCTCTAGTTTGACACAAAACTACAGTAAATTATTAGTAGAGCCAACAGCTATTATTTGTTAGCCATTTAACTGAAGGCTTTAGGGATTATGTAGGTACTTGGTGTAAATGCAATTTTAAGAGAAACTTAATATGATTTTTGCACTAATTTAGCAATATATTCTTGTTATTTTTTAACAGATTTTTTTTTTTTCAGGAACAATACAACAAGAAATATCACAACTGTGATTAACTTCCAACAAGAAAGGTAAAGTTTATGAACTCATATTGCTTGTGGTTTTTGATATTAAAAGACTCCTTCAAAGACCTGTTTATATTCTGTTATTTAAACACAAGGTAAAATGATGTACCCTTTTAGCATATTTTTTATAGCTTTTACACAATGACAGTATACCTACTTCCATTTTTTGGCAGTGAATAAAATTGTGAAGAGTAAAGTTAGTAATGTGGTTACAGATATATTGTAAACTTTCAAACTTATTAGGTTTAATTTTTTGTAATAAGTGTATATACAAAACTTCATACAAGCTATAAATTATGATTAATTAAGCTTCATTATTTATTTAATTAAATCTTTTTGGGACAATAATATCTCAAAATTTGCTGGGAAAGGCTTTTTTCTGTAGAAAGTTATTTTGTAGAAAGTTCAGAGGAAACTGGATGCACCTTTGATTGTGCAAAATCTTTGAAACCTGGTTTTTAGTATTATGAAGTACAAATTGGCACATTTCATTTATGTAATTTTAGAAAATATTAATTTCTTGCGCAACTGGAACATCACTATTGTGATGAAAAAAGGGATTTTATTTGTGTTTATTGATATATGTGTCTGAAACCTGCTGAGTATCAGGACATGTTGAAAAGATCTAATAAAATTCTGAGATTTATTTATAATTATTTTGATATTCTTGGTAATGTGAAGGTTTGGTGAGGTCTCAAAGTAAGATAGACATATTAGAATGAGTGTAATGGGCTAGAAAAGTATTTGTCTTAAAAATTGGAATTATGAAGAGAGGGGCAAAAATTTATACCTACTTATTCTGGAATGTAGAAAACTAAGAGTTGATTTGATTCAGTAGTGAGGTCTAACTTGGAATATTGCACAAGTTTTGGTATTTTTATGAAATGATTATTGGCTTACTATAAAGATTTCAGGTAAAAACTATCTGTACAATTCCAGGAATGGAAGAGTTATGAAGAAAGGTTAAATTTTCTTATTTAGTTTTATTATGAAAAAAATAATAAGAGTGATTTTGCTGAAGTTTTCAAGATTTTCCAAGAGATTAACATAACCTATGGTAAACAAGAAATTATTTTATTCTTCAAGACTGCCCTTGCACACCCATCCTTGGAATTAGTAATCTTCAAAAACATCAAATCTTACCCTTCTATTTGATAGGATAAAGAGATCTGATTTCTTTATGCTGAGTTCTAAAGATAGTAGGATGAGAGAACACAAGTTTTGAAAAATGACAGGCTTTAAGCTACAATCACAACAATTTTATATTTCTAACAGGATGATTGAATAATGGAATCAGTTGTCATCAGCAGTAGTCAAAACCAACATGTTAAAAGTTTGTGGGAAATTAATGATTTCCTGAAAAGTAAAGGGTGGATTTAAGTTTTTCTTTTCTTTTTCTTGTTGAATATTCAGGAACAATCCTGAAAATGCAAATAATCTTTTGTTATTTTTATGTTATGTTAAAATTCTTGAGGGCTTGGGTAAATACTTGTGTGAAATCTGCTGGAAAGGTGGAATGATGGGGTTGGATATGAGAATTAGAGTTTTTAAGAGTTAATAAGTATAGTCTAAGAAAGTCTTGATCCGTTCTTGCATGTTTAGTTTGTTTTACTTTTGTGTAAGAAGTATAATTTTTTTTATTTGGTTTGCCAGGTTATGTTGGAAGTGTTCTTTTAGTTTTGTTTACGTTGAGTCAACTAGATATATGGATGCAAAAAGCTGTATTTAGTTTTGGGTTTTGTCTTGTTTTTGTAATATGACATGCTGAATGGTTTCACCTTGCTCCTTAAGTAGACTGGCATAGGTCAGTTTGTTCATATTTATTAACATAGAAAATCATCATTAATTTTTTGTGTGCTAGTTTTCACTATCTTTCAAGTAGAAAAACAAAGACTTTCGTTTTTTTGGTAAATGTTGTGCTGAAACAAAAAGATTGAAACTTAAGTTTCTTTTCATGTCTCTCAACCAAACACAATAAAAGTAAATAAATCTATATATTAATCTACAAATAAGTTAAATACATATGTAGGGACCTGTTTGATGCTTCTGAAACTAATGATTTTAGAAGAAGAAAATAATGACAGACCTTGTATGCTCAGAGACAAGCAAAGAATTAATTGATGCAGAGTTAGGCCTTACAGAAGATTATTTTTCTCGTCCAGTGGTAAGCAAGTTTATTGGTTTTGACAAAACATTTTATGTATAAGTTATTTTTCTTTTGCATAGAATAAGTGATAAATATGAAGTAATTTTTGATGTTAATGCTTTTTTTATTTATTTGTTTGTTTTTGTTACAGGATATTGTTCCCATAATATTTCTTAATGTTTATTGTTCGAAGAACCCACGAATGACTACTATGTAATTAGTGCTGACATATGTATGGATATTGTAAAGTATTTTAGGGCATGAGTTGATGAAAGATATTTATTATGAGGCAGCTTAGTTACAGAAAACACTTAGGGCCATTTAGATCATCTTCAATCTGTAAAAAAAAGTATTTATAATAGAAAATTTAGGTAAAATGTGTATTTCAGTAATGATATTAATCAAAAAGAATTCAGAAGTATTTATACACTTCTCTGAACTATAAAGGGCTATTACCTTTTGGTACTACCATGAAGATTTTTGTGCACAACACAAGTATTGAATGCAGCTCCCATTCCTAGACATATTAATGTGTACTGCATCAGCATATGATGTAATTATCATTAGACTGTGTTCCTCCACCAATAGGAGGGCAACACATCCTCCATGCACAATAATTCTCATGAGCACCAGCATATGAACAAAGGCTTGTTCTTTTCTTGGCACTACTTTGTTTAAATGTTTTTTATTAGGAATTAATGGCATTTTAACACTTATTAATTTAAACTTTTATCCTTTATTTAATGATGACAATAAAAACTACCAAATTTTCATCATATTAATTAGAACTTTGATTCAAATTATCTTCAGTTTGATTTTTTTTTAATCAAATTTATAATGTTGAGACACTGTCTCATTGTCTGTGATACATTTTTTTTACACTAATATTTCCTATTATTTTAACCCAGTTTATGGGTTTAATTAAGTGCTCTTCAATGTAATTATTAGGCCAGTGACCTAGACCTATGTACCATTGATATACTAGGCCAATTTTTATTTGTACAAAAAAAAGGAAGAAGTTGGTTTTGTGGATCATCTTGATTAGGAATTCATGTTTCCAGATTTCTGACATTTTCTAAGGTTTTGACACTTAACAGGAATTATCTAATACTGTAATGGTGACTGGAGGCATCCTGATTGTTATTCATGTTACTGCTATTGTGCACCTGGTGGTTGGTTCTATTCTGATTTCAAATCCAGGAGTCCCAGCATCCTGCTTCTGCTCCTTAAACTGAGCTGCTGTATCCACATCTGCTATTCTTCTTGTACCCTCTGCCTGACAAAGATTTGGTAACCCTTCTTCTCTCATTCACTGCTTGGATTACACAGTTGTTTTATGTTGAATCTTGAGCTTCCTTCTTGCATGAGCCTCTACCATTTGAGTCTCTCTTTTCAGCTTGGAGATCTCTTCCTCCTTTTATCTCTCTTTCTCCATCTCCTTGTCTTTGTCTCATACTTACTAAACTTTGCTATCTATCCTTGTTTCACCTCCTTGCACTAAATTTTCTTTTTCCATTGTGTCTCATTTAACTTGGTTTCTTTGTTTTTTGGATGTACTTTGTCAGTATGCACCTCCTTCAGTCTTCTCTCAAGGATATCTGTGTTGCACACATTCTTTTTGGTCCTCTCTGAGGACTGGCTGTTGTGAGTCATGGAGGCGATTTGTTTCTCGAGCTGCCCCTCAGCTCCATTCCGGTGGGAACTCGGCTCTCTCACTTTGTACACCTTAGCTACAGACTACTCAGGTACTTTCTCAGAGTTTTTTTTCCTTTGTCTTTCCACTTCACACCTAACATGAGTAAAATGGCATGGAACAACCCCCCCCCCCTTGTTGTTCCCATGAAGTCAGGAGATTAGCTTCCTGTAATAGATCTGTTCCACTTAAACCAATGTAGGTCTTTCCTCAGTTCTTACTGGACAATGTTCTCACTCTGCGATGAGTACCATCCTGGGATGTGAATGTTCCAGACCAAGATCTGAAATACTTTCTCCCTATTCTGATTTGTCTGCTTACCTTTTTCTTCCTACAGTTTGTCTACAATGGTTGAATGTTTGATTCACAGCTCTTTCCTCTGTGTTGTCTATGACACCATATGTTTTTCATTGGTCCTCATGAAGTTTGTGTTTGGAAGTTACATTCCTGAAGCCTACTGTTCCACTACTCTATGGACATTTTACTTCTTACATGTTCACTCTAACGTGGCTTAAACTGTTCCAACCTCTCTTTGTGTTCAGGAGTCATTTTTTTTTTGTATTGGTTGGTTTGGTGCTCTAATTCAACCTTGACCTGCACTGTGTATTTCATCCACTTGGGGCTTTTCTCAATTTGTATATGGGGCAGGCTCAGTTTACTCATTTATGTTTTATAAGACATGGAGCTTCTGATACTAAGGCTGTCATGTCTCCATAATTTCTTGAAAGGGAGGATTTGTCTTTTTTGTGGGACTCTTTCTTCTCTTGAGTTGTTGTTCCTCTTGAATGCACCATGCATATCCCCATCTGTGGATTTTGGTCAAACAGTGCAAATATATTCAAGGATCCACTGTCTTTTGTTTTTTTTTTAGCTCTCATGGTTGTTGTGGCTTAGTCAATCCCACATAACCCTAGACATTCCTTTCCCCCACCTCACCTGGACTTACATCTGTTTGGAGCTCCTGGAGCTCAATGTTAAATTTGATGGCTTTAACACTCACATGTCTGGGTTTCCATACCTGTGATGAGTGCAACACAGGTGGCACATTGTGTAGCTTTGTGTTTGATGACAACCAAACCTACAGCCAAAACCTGTCAACCAGTGCCTCTGTTCAGATGAGGTGCAGTTGTGGATGCCTTATCCATTTGTGTAGTCTATCACCGGAAGAGGGATTTCTCTATATCTCTGTCATCAAGATATTAGTTGCTCAGCATGCTTGCTATTATTGTCTGTCTGGTCTTCTTATCATGATCCATTCAGACACCTCACATGTCTTTTGTTCATCCACATTCATTTGTCAGTCTGTTGGGTCTTGCTTTGGTCCTGATAGTGATTCAACTGTCTTGCCTAGACTGTATCATTCCCACAGAATGTTTTTCGATCTTCTGGTGTTTTCATTGGATTTGTTTCCACTGTGGGGTTTCTATCATCAATGCCTTTCAAACTTCCTCCAACACCTAGCTTCCACTCTTTTAGTCTAATCTCCAATCACAGATTTTATGGCTTTAGTAAAAAAAACTGTATGCTTCAGATCATTCCTTTGTCGTGTTTAAGCTGTTTGTTTTTATCTCACATATACTGCATCTTTTCAGGGCAATTATGAAAGTCCTCCAGTGGTTCAGCAGTAAGTTAGTGGACTTACAATGCTAAAATCTGGGGGTCATTTCCACATACTGGACAGCAAGCAGGTAGCCTATTGTGTAGTTTTGCACTGAAAAAAGGAATGTCTGTTGTCCCTCAAGAGAATTATAGATAAACATTGATAGAATTCTTTAAACCTCTCACCACTGGCTTGGTCAGTGTGACCAACTTTTTAACCTCAAAGTGACCAGTAGAGTTTTCATACTATAACTTTTAACATGTTTTGTGTATCGTCAAGACATTTGGCAAGCTTTCAGTAAATAGTACAAGTCTTTTGTACACAAAAAATCAAATTTTAAAAAATATTTTTGAATATATGGATTCAGAGTGTTGATTGCTGTGAGTGCAAAGTGATTTTCAATACTGCAGTTGTTTATCCTAAATAGCTTAAAGCTCATAACGGTATACATCTGTTTATACTTAATTTTATTGTTTTGTTGCCCTTTGACTCGTGTCTAACTAATAATCCCACCATACAAATTTAAATTACTCAGCGAATGTGTAGCTCATGTTACCATATTGAATGATGTAATACACAACCAACACACATGCATATCTTTTGAATAATTTTTCTTATTATTTTTCATCATCTAGTCTAACTGCATCTAACTAGAAATATGTTTATAATTTCTACATTTTAGTTACTTTTTTAAATAACAAATATGCATGAAAACCAAGAAATATATCACTTACCTATGACATCTTGTTTTTCCGCTGTTGGTTGTTGATGAAATTTAAGCCTACTTTTTCTATACTAATGGTACTAGTACACTAAATATTTTTTATTTACTCAAATAATACACCTAAAAATACAGAATAATAACATGCACAAAACAAACAATGTCCCCTAAGGATCATAATTTACCTGGCTTTCTACTTATGGTATAAGAGCCTTTAAATCTTACCTTAAGATTGTCAATATGACCACCACGAGAGAAACTTTCCAACTGAAAACAAAGTAAACAGTATTCTGTACTGAAAACAACATAATATGGTAATTAAAACTTTGGCTTTCTACTGATTAAAATAATATAGTATTAAACATTGGAGAGAACTATTGACAATTTATGAAAGAGGGGATGTGACAGGTGGGCATAGCAAGTGGGTCTGATTTTCTAGTTTCACTTGTAAACATAAGACTGAAGGTTATAAAAATTATGCTTTGCCTTAGTAATGTCTACTTTGAATTCCATACAGGTGGTAAACAAGTTAGAGAAGAGGAAATCAAAGTGAACAAATGTCACAATTCTCATACTAGGGGAGTTTGAGGATATTTTAAAATATTTTCTCATAAAGTTAAGAACTTAAAGCTTACATAATATTAACATTTGATTTACTAACTACATTTTGATGCCAAGTTTATCTGTATACGATGTTGTAAAGTGAATTTTGAATGTGACTAAAAAGTTGTGACATGCACACTTTGACCTACCCAAAATGAGAGGGTTAATGTCTTTTTCCTGCTGAGGGATTCATCTTCTTCTAGCAACTTATCTCTTTCTACTTTGACCAGTTGGGTTAGTCACTCACCTGGCAAGTTTATTTTTCTATGCGTGATGACACTTTTCTTATTTTTCATCGTATGACTTCTCTTGCCTCTAGTATACCATCTTTCACAGGTATTTTTTTTTACTGAAACTTAAAAGTAATCCAGCATATGCTCCTTCAGTTATTACTAGCATAAAAGAGAGAGGTATTTTGTCAAATAAAAAATTGCTCAACAGCTGATGGACCATTCTTTAAACTTTTATAAAGGGGTATAATATGGCTTTTCTGCAGAAGAAAAAGTGTGCTCAGATAATGGCATGCAGACACGATGTGTTTAGATCCTTTGCTGTCTTGGCCAGTAGATGATGTATCACATTCTGCCCAGTAAACTAGTCTGACAATATTGGCACACTCTAGTAATGGAACACAGCAGTGTTGCTTCACACACACACACACACATTGGTAGTACAGACTGTACAGTGAACACTGTACATTGGTGAACACTACACCTGGTAAAATAGTCCGACAATGTTGTAACACACTAGTAATGAAACAAGGCGACATTGTTTTGAAAATATTGGTAGTAATTGATAAACATTACACCTGGAAAAGTATTCGACGATACTGAAATGCTCTAGTAACAAAACAAGGCAATGTTGTTTAATGTAAGGGTAATAATTGGTAAACCCTCTAATAATGAAATGATGCAGAGTGATGCAACATATAATGGGGACCCAGAGTATTAGTAAGATATAATTAGGTTACAAAATACAAAAATTGTTAAGTGCTGTCAGAACCAAGTTACAAAATTAAGATATCTTGTTAATTTATATTGATATTACTGTGCCAATTTTTAAGACCATTGGAAGCTTGAAAATAAGCTGTTTATATTATATTGAGTAAGATGATATGGTTTTTGAAAACTGCCTCGAAAGTTAAGGATAGAAAGGTGTGGCTTCTGTCGTGAATTGAGAAAATGTATTTATATTTCAGTAAAGAGAGAAATTATGAAGTTCATACTGTAAGTTGGACCTAGTAATTGTTTACAGATTGTGTCTAAAATAAGGCAGACAGTGCACGTATCAGGGTTTTGGAGTTATACTAACTAAAAGATATTGTACGTTACGTGACAACAGGAGTGAAGACTGAAAATTTTTTAAGTATCTCCTTTTTAAATCAATAAATTAATATTCAATTTGAACTATAAACTGTTATAAGATGTTTATTAAATGTTGAAAGTAACTGTAAAATGTTGTGACATGCAGAAGAACCAAGTCTTCACTGTAGGTTTAAACAGTCGTATCAGTGTGGGATCTTATGCAGATGTGATGATTCCTGTTTGGTCTGAGCACCACTTCAGTGTTCTCCCTTATACAAAATCCCCCCCCCTCTTTTTCTATTAGTAGAATAAGGGAGAACCCTTGTTTCTGGTTGGTATCTCACAGAAGTATTTCTCCATTATGGTATGGCCACAACACACTTTTGCTTAGCTGACCACCTGAGAGAAAATGGCCAGTTGAGCAATCTTACATTTCACCCTATGTGACACTTTAGCACCACAGAGAAGGTTTTTTATTTTACAATATATTTTGCTCTACCACCTCTGTTGGGCAAAGAGTATTCCCTGCATGAGATGGTTGCAGTCTCCCACCAAGTAATATTCACTAGGCTAACCCTCCAAATAGGTGACATGCTCTGTGCATTCTCTCTTTCACTATGTTTTCAAAAAGGAACTCATCTTTGTAATTTGTTTGTTCCAGCCCATCCACCATCTTATTAATGTGTGATTTTTGCTCTTTGTCATGTACAGAGTTAAGTAAACATTTGTGAAGTTAATGTTTTTCCTTACCTGAAAATGTGTTTCAGATAAATAGTCACCTTCCTGCACAATCTCCCTCTTCCATTGTATTTCTTTTGCCTTGTCAGATGTTAGTACTCTTAGGGATTACTGTACACTTCCCTTGGAGGAGGGCTATAGTCAAATGGTTATTACATTATAGGCTGGTGCTGTACAAGTTAATATGTACAGGGGTGGGAGCTTCATTCAAGGCTTGTGGCCTGTGCTAAAATCTTCATAGCATTGGCACGAGGAAATTGCTCTTTATTTGTGCAATTAACATTTATTTTAGAGGTTTTTTTATCACGTGACTGATAACTTAAGCATCTGAGTAATACATAAATTTTCTAGACATATGTTTATTCATGACACTAAAATATGCATGTGTATTTACCATTTGTTTGTGGGACCTCAAATCTTTTAAATGAGATACCTTAAACGAAACTATTGTGCAACATTAGCTGTGAATATTTAATACTACATGTATCCATAGTTTCAAATTAAATGAAGGTACTACATACCATGCTTCACAGGTACTTTTTTTACTGAAACTTAAAAGTAATCCAGCATATGCTCCTTCAGTTATTACTAGCATAAAAAGGAGGGGTATTTTGTCAAATAAAAAATTGCTCAACAGCTTTAATTCTAACTTTGCATGAAAAGTTATGTAAGCTGAAATACATTTAAAATTTTAATCTTTGGTTATCACTCTTAGTTACCACATTATCACTAAACTATTTTCAAGTTCTAATATTAGAAATGTTATTTTTCTTTTCTTAATATTTTATCCTAGGATCATGTAACAGCATCAGAACCTGATGTACATCTCGTAATGGGGCACAAGTTTATGCAGAGAAAGATGGAAGGTACACATGAATATTGTGACAAGTGTTGCAATATCATTTTGGGTGTCATGCATAACTGGTATTACTGTAAAAGTAGGTATATTGATATACTTTTGTAGACTTTCATGAGACAGCTAGTGTAAACTTGTTTCGTTAATCATATAATTAGGATTTGTTTTTTAGCTACTAATATTTATTTAATGACATAGCCTAACCTAGAAACTGTGTAGAATTCAGATCAATAAACTATATTCCAATGTGAATTATACTTAAGTTTTTTTATCTACTTTTATGTGGCTCGTCTAAGAACAAAGGTGTTTGTTTATTCTAGAGCAGCAATGCCACTTTAAATTTAATTTGGGATGGGGTTGGGTTAAGATGTGAGATTTTCTAAAGTGAAAATTCAATAATGTGTCACCTGGTATTAAATTGTACTGTAGCTTTACAACATGCAGTAAAATAGAAAAACTAAGACTTTATAGTTGGGATTTTCTATCCATCTTCTAGGTGGAGGTAGTTGCCCCACATGCCCTCCCACACACACAGTTGGCATCCCTTTCTAAACTACTTACTTGGGAAATTTAAAATTTTGTGACATAAATTGTTATGAAAAGTGTCCATATGGATTAATTTTCATATCTATTCACTAAATTTTCCAGTCTAAAAGTACAATAAAAATATAGCACATTAATCATTAAAATGATGTTTTTAGGGTCTCTAATTACATGGATTTTTAAATAAATAATTCTGGGTTAACTTAGTGAGTGTGTGTTTGCATACAGAAATTCTCCACCTGTACAGATGTGACTTGAAAGGTTTCATTTATTCATCCAGAGGATTCCAGAAGCAAGTTGCTGGTGTTAAAGAAATAGCATATAACTGCTCTCAGTTTGGTTAATCATTATAAGTTTTGACAGGAGTGTACTTGTTTCAACTCCTTACTCATATTTTTGAATTATTTTACCTATATATATATATGTGTGTGTTTTTAATGTTTTGCAGTTTTCTTAAGCTGTTTTCATTTAATCTGTATATTACATGTCAAGTGTATTATGTTTAAAAAGTTATCATATTACACTTGTAAAATGAAAATCACTTACATGATTATTCATGCTTAAATCTTTGTTTTAAAATACAAAACTTCAGTACATTTACCTAATTAGTTTAAAAAACATTATACATTTTAACCAATTTGATCTATTATTGTTGTTGTTTCCAGACTGCAGTTTTAAATGTCACAACAAGTGTGTTAACTTCCTAACCAGGATTTGTGCTTATGTAAAGGTAATTTTCTGTCATTTTTTGCTTACTTTGTTATTATAATAGAAGTACTTAACTAGGTAAAGTAGGAATATTAAGCAAACTGCATCCACATAAGTATTTAATTAGTATAAATATTAATGTTGCTCGCAATTTTTACCTATTTGTAATAGAACATTTTCTTTTACTGTAATAAGTCCGATACAAAGTATAAAGTGTTTTTTATTTCCTTGACTGTATTCAATTACAAATTAGACAATAAACTTCTAAATAAAACAAGAAATAATAAAATAAAAAATGAATTATTTTAACTTGAAATCAGTATAACTTGTTTTTCTTGTGATTACTTGATTGTGATGCTGTCAATTCAGTACTTAGACTGTAATGTAAAGGAATATGAAATGGTTGTGTAGTTTGAATCAGTGATACACACAGTTTTCTATATAGTGTGTTTACTCCATGTGTGAAACAACTACTAAGAGTTACGTTATTAAAATTATTTTTATTCATTTATTTATTTTAATTTTTATGAGTCTAATAGAAAATATTTCTACATGAAAGGCAGTTTTTGAAAAAAAATAAAGTAAAATGTTTTATCAGAATAGAAGCTTTAAAAAATAGCTACTGACACAAATATATATATATAATGAATTAAAATCTTTTTAACTTACATTGGCATGATTAAAACACAATCAAGCTATATCAAACTGTTGGCAAGTCACATACATTGTCAAAACCTCTCCTAAAGAATTGTCTGTTAAAACTGCAACAGCTATATTAGTGTATTGTGTTAACATAGGAGTTTATAGCTTAAGTAACTACTTTCTGTAACTATTTATGTCTTAAGTGACAAGAAAAGTTTAATAAACTAACCATTTGTGTTGGTATAGTAAAAAAAAATTCAAACAAATGTTCTTTGTTTTGTTGATATAAAAAGTTTGTTTGCCAATACATTTTTGTTTTGTAATTCACAAAACTAAAATCATTTCATACACTTTTGTTTTTGTAAAACTTCATTAATTTGATTAGAATACATTCATGAGAAAATTTGAAGAAAAAGTGATGTCAATAACTTCTTTATTATATAAATTCTTCATTTATAAGTAAGTTAATTTATTGAAGGAAGATCAAAGCATGACAAATTTTATTTTACTTTTTATTGTGCCATCCTGTTTTTGTACATCTGGTTGGGTCACTGTTTTATGCAAGTGTTTTTAGCAGTTTATAATATCTTTATGTATTAAGTTAAATATTCATTTACATAAGTTGAAATTTTGTTTTCTAATTATTGTTTGCTAATATTTTAAGATTGAGATTTTACTTGATATGATTTTTACAAAAGAAAGATAAGAATAATATTTTTATAAAAGAAAAAAATAGACAAAAGGATTTACAATTTTGTTGTTTTTAATCTTTTGTGATTTCTGACACTTCTTAATTCTATGTATATAGGAGGTTCAAAGTGCATAGGTCATGATTGTTTTACAGAGTTACATTCAAAATTTAATTAAACAACTTTGTTATCAAAGTATTCAATAAGCTTGGCATCAAAACATAGTTTATAATTCAAATTTTTATATTATCAAAGTTTTAATTAATTTCTTGGTTTCAAAAGGAAATATTTAAATAGCTTCTTAATCTTCACTTCTCTGTGTCATTTGATGCACCTGTGCTCTAAATTGCGCATTTTAAATTTTCTTTCTTCCCTTATATAATTTTCTGAGTTTCCAACTAATTAGAAACACATACTATTGTTACTGAAAAGAAGAGCTGGGTGGCTTAATTGGTATAATCAATCACCTATGAGTAGTGCTTGCAATGATTATTGTCATTTAAACTAATTATTTAATCAAAATTATCATTAGATTGATTAATGTCATGAAAATAATCAACTAATCAAAATTAGTGTTTTTGATTTTTTCAACAGTTGATTAATCACACATTTTTATTTTTCAGAAATTAATTGTTATTTAATTGTAAGTAGACATACATCTAGAGGGAGCTGATCCTCATAATTTATTTTATTTTCTAAAGAAAAAAAAGCTATAGGGCTTTACCTTAACATATAGTGTAAAAAAATAAACATTTTTTTTTTGGCAAATGTAATGTGATTGGAATAATATTAGCTTACACTCTTCTAATTCTTAAATCCTTAGGGAACTAGATAAAGTATGTAGTGTCAAAAAAATATACTGAAGGCTTATAAAGCCAAAATCTTGGTTTCAATACCCTGGTGGGTACAGCATTGTGCTCTGCACTTAACAATAATTAAACAAACTTGTGACAAGTATAATTAATTATGATAATGCTTCATCAACTTGGAAAAGACTATTCACACCACGAAAATTGTAATGACATTCAATATATTATGTAGTATGATCAATACTGTTAATGAAATTAACAATATGGTATATCTTACTTAAATAACCCAACTAGTGGCTACCTCATGCTGATATTTAGTCAATATTAACAATTCATTTGCCAAACAGGAAATGTCTAGATTATCTTTAAAAACATTTGTGGCAGAATATTTTTTAGAAAAAAGGTTTTCTACAAAATATACAATTGCAACCTTCAGAAGATGTCTATAATATGAAACCAAATAGAAAACCAAAACAAGGTGAATGAAAATAGGAAGCTTAATATCACATTGGAATGGTGTAGTTGTTGAAAAAGTTACAAAGCTTGTACAACCTTTTTTTTTTTAGGGTCTAGAGGTCATTGTAAATTAATAAAATTAAAAGGGGCTGCTTTGATAAATAACCATAATTGTCAATTACAGTCTGCAGTCATTATAGTAAAAAATGATATTATTGATTTTATTTTGTATTTTTCCATCTTATGTTTGATGTTTTTGCTACACTCAAAGCTAGAGTAGAGAAAATAAGTGATAAATGTAAAGTTTCACTGAAAACAACTTGTTACTCATTTAGAAGGTTTTAGAGTTCATGCAAATGAAATTGAGAACTGTAAGGTGCAAGTATTTTTGTTCTAGCATGAAAATCACTTTTCACTCAGACTGACTCATTAAATACTTCATAAATGGACATACAAATCTTTAGTAAAAATACCTTATTAAAAAATCTGATTTCTTTATGTACAACGGACTTGTAATGTTTACTAAAAGCTTGTCAAATTTCATGAATATACGCTTAGTACATTCAGAGTTATATTATGTATAGCTTCATGGTTATGCAGTGGTTACAAGGTCATTCAAAATGAGTGAGCTGTCATACAGAGAGCTAATGGCAATCTACATAACTAGCTCTTTGGTTTTATCACTTACAGTTATCCCTTGCCATTCCCAGGAGATAGTTTCTAGAAATTGCCACAAATGATAAAAATGGAAATACCATTAGTAATAAAGGCAGTGGTAGCAGAGGTTACACAAGAAATGTCTGCACAGAAACACCATGGTTGCACAAAGACTGAGAACACGTGGGATGCTGTGGAGCGAGAACGTGGGATGCACAGTGTAACACAATGCAAACCTCGCACTAGTTTTGGGGGTAGACTGCAGCTGTAATATAGTTCCTTATATGCAGAAAGAGACAGTCTTGCATGTGGTCTGATATTTTTGGTGTTTTTTTTATCCTGTTGGCTCTGAGGCTGAGTTTGTGGGAGATCAAGGGTGGACTAGTGAGAATTTAGACTATTTTCCCAGCACCTTCCTTTGCTCTGACAGCTGCTCATGAACCTCGGATGGACATTCTGCCTCCTGCACCTCTTTTTACAACTATTACACCATGTTTGTAATGTTTGAGTATTTCTCCTGTGGCTTATGAATCTTCACCTTCTTTATTGGGAGAAACTAATTCATCTGATTACCTGCTCTTTCACCTTTGCCAGCTATTGCTGTGCATACAAGGAGATTGGCAGATCAATGAGGCAGGGTGCTGCCATACCTTGTCCTCCTCCTTTAGCATGCCTTGGCTTACCATCACCTGAAGAACCCTTATTCAGACTCTCGGATGTTAGACCCTTTTCTTCCTGTTTGGGGCTCTAGACAAGATGCCACTGTTCATCTTAATCAATCTCAGTTTCCAGAATTTGTTTGTCACTTAGAATAGTTTTGCATTTTTTATCATCTTTGCAACTGTTGTCTGAGACCTATCGTAGATCCCCTGCTCAAATTTTGGAGGATCTCAGTCATTTAAAGACTTCCACTTTGGTCAGGTTATTGGCTTCTGCTCTCTCCTTGGTATCTTGGCTGGTTTGTTGCTGGCAGTCTCAGACAGTCTATATTTGTGGGAATTCCAGTCTTCATGGAATCTCGAGTAGATATGACCCATCTACATTCTTCACTTTCTACACTAAATTCTCGACTTGTCCCAAAGTTCTTCTCCAGGATGTATTACTGCATCTTCTGCTAAAGTTTCCAGACCTCCTGGTTTGTTGCACGATCCATTGGAACACTAGGGTGATTTTGGCCTAACCAGCGGGGATCTCCCACCAGAGTAGAGGGCAGATTTTGGCATTGATGACTACCTTTCGGGGTCTTGTCTCAAAGGGTTTGTGTCAGTATGGAACACATTCATCATAGATCAGTGAGTCATTTCAAGTTCTCAGGAGATTGATCATTCAGTTCACATCTCTTTCTTCTCTGTCTTTCATACCGGTTGGCTTTCCACTCCCCAAGGACCCTCTTACATACAACCATCAAGCACAAGCCATCCAGAATCTTCTGCATAAAGAGGCCAAAGAGTGCTCTCTCTCAGGGGTTTTTATTCTTGGCTGTTGGTAGTACCGAAAAAAAATGGGGCACATTGAAGTAGGTGGAGAGAGTCACAAGATTACAATTGTTAATGGTGATATAGTGAGATATAAAGACTGGAGCAAGTGAGGTAGAATTTAGAATTCATACCAATGCTTAGATGGGCAAAGAATAGAACCTTTCATTGGGATAAAACTAAAGAGTGGGAGGAGATAAGCATTATCGGAAATAAATGTTTGGTATAAGAAAATGTAAACTTTTCAAAATATTTAAGTTCCTTGTTTTAAATTATAATCTTTTTGCTGTCGTTTAATCACATTATCATGAAAAATTATAAAACTCATCATAATCATAAAAGCCAAGTGTTGGTCAAGCTAGATTTCTCTGAATTTTGTGTGTTACACGAGTCCATTTCCACTCTTTCTTCTACAAAACTTCCTCTTTTGATTGCCCGTTCTCATTTTAGTTGGATTTAATTGCTAACATAGTCATAAACAGTTATAGACATGGAAGTACATTTGCATCATATCAATGCCTGTGAAAAATAAGTAAAAAATTAGTGCAAATCTATGCTTGGGAATTAATACAAAAAAGCCTTTGTTAAAACAGAATAAAGATACCAATTATCTGTAGGGAAGAGGACAATGTGTAACTGTGTGACATCCCAACACAACCTGAACATGCATCTGTGGTTAAAGGACACCCATCGTGCAGCATAGAACAACGGACGATAACTGAAGTTTAACATGTTTTCTTCACTTGGATTAGTTTCCTCTGAACTCAAGTTAGGTTTCTTAGTTGTTGTGATGGCATTTTGGAGATACTATATACAAAATGTTAATAACAAATTTGCAGATTTAACATATTACAACATAAAATGTAAAAGGAAAAATTGGACATCAGATAGAACTTGGGTATTTGACAGGGAAGCTCTGTGAAATTAGGACTACAGCAGAGGATTACTATTGCAGAATTGGTATTTTTTCAGTTTAGCACTTGCAAATAAAAACTAAGCTGGTTTTCTGTTCTTCTAGAGATGAAAGTCACAAAGAAGGTAAATTAAGTTTTAGGACAATTTTATATGACATTTTTATTCACTGATTGTTGCTACCAAAGTAGAACATGACAAAATAATTTTAGTTTGAATGTTAAAAGCCTAGCACATAATAAACATATATGATCAATGTAATTAATTTTGTATGTTATCAATACTTATAAACTTCAACTTGAAGAAGTAAATATTTTTGGTTATTGATGTTTTGACAATGGTACAGTAAAATGACAGATTTTCCAGAAAGTTGTTTTGATCATTGGAAACAATTGGAACATTCATTATTATGATAAAATACATAACCCAATTTCAAGTGTAGGATGAAACTAGCTAATGAATGAAATGACATTACACTTTTATTATATAATATATTTAAAACTATACCATAAAACAAATAAAATTTATTTCTTAGTAATGCTTATAAAAATTAAGCTTTAAAGATTGCTAAAGTATTTTGTTTCAAAATTTCCATTATTAATTGTTTTATATGTTTGCTCAAAATAAAGACTCTCCCCACAGTAAACATTTTGTTGCCACCTGAACATGCACACACTTTTGATCAAATAAAGTATATGCTACCTTTGCTAGTATTTCCATACCACTAGACCTCTTCAGATGAAGCCTCGTTTTTTATTGTTTTCAAGATCTAGTGCGTTTGCCAAAATCGTTTTGATTTTCTGAAACTTTTATGTGTATAACGTATGCACATACTTTTTTTTTCAGGTTGTAGAAAACCCTAGCTACATTTTGGATATTTGTCCAGAAACAAGTCTTGCTACCCAATGTTACAAATGTGCAGAGTGTAAGCGCAGAATTTTTAACAGTAAGTGTAGATCGTACTTTTGCTGTGTTTATGTTTTGAAGTTCTATTTAAAATTAATTTAACTGTATAGGTAGTTTCAAGACTACTTGTCCCAAAAATGTATTGCAGTAAGTGATAAAGCTTTGTAATATACACGTACATGTACTCTATAGACTTTGATGTTTAGATATCAGCGATGGTAAGAAATTATTGTGATTGTTACATGTGTTACTAATGTTATATATTTCCCCTGGTGAGACAACAGTAAGTTTATGAACTCACAATGCTAAAATCTGGGGTATGATTCCCTGTGGTGGAAACAGCAGATGGCTCAATGTGAGTTTGCTCTAAATCAAGCTAACTAACTAATGATATATAATTGATAGTAGTAACACACAGGATTGAAAGGTTTGGTCAAGGTAAAGGTAGAAGACCTGAAGTAGATACGTTCACCTGTCAAAAGAATTATCAAGTTTTATTATTATTATTATAGAAAGAGAGATATTTGAACATACTGGTATATGGGAAAACATCTGCAAAAAAATGAACAAAATTGGTGAAAACTGACTTTGTGTTTTCTAACAACATCCTTTTGACTGACATTAAATCAAATTAACTGCCGATTTTTTTTTGGGGGGGGAGCAGTGACTTGTGGGAGATAAAAGTGTTGTTCTTGCATGTCTGATTTTAGCCACAATGAACAAAATAAGAGGAATGTGGAAAAACAAACATCAGTTAACTTGATTTTTATAATAATTTTAAGCCTATTGGTTTCTAATAGTTTGTTTGCATTTAGCTTTTAGCATTTATACAATATCTGTAGAGGAAAGAGTAATTTATTATCTGTCGACTTATAATATTGTTATTTTTTTTTGGCATAACTATGGGTATCACATTATTGCTTAATTATTTTGTTTTTTTTAATTGTACATTGTTTTATTAACAGAGGAAGGATACCATCGTCCAAGAAAATGTGATTACAGTGGTTTTTACTACTGTTCGTATTGCCACTGGAACAGCCAAATGGTTATTCCTTCTAGGATTATTCATAACTGGGACTTTGAGCCTCGCACGGTATAACAATTAAACCAATATGATTCCTAGAATACTGTTTACCTTAAGATGAGACAAAGTTAAAGTGCAGTTTTCCATGTAAAACCTTTTGATATAAATGATTATTGAAGCATCTAAAGTATGATATTATCTTTACATTCTTCATTAAAAATACAGATTATTAATAACAACTTTTTTACTTTTGATTTGATTTGTTTTTAAAGTGACAGTAGCTCATTATATCAGATAAAGTGTATTTTGCATTGGTGGTCCAGCAACCAATCTCACCCAGCTCCCCACCCTGCTGTTTCTAAAAGTTCTAAACACACCAGTATTATGAAAATAACTGTCAATTAAAGATATTTGTTATAGAATTTCAAGTAACTGATTATTTGTAACAATTATAATAAAACATTGTTAGATAAAACTGATTCAAATAAATAATAATGTTTTAAAAATGGGGCTTGTATGAACTAGTTTAAATGGTTGCACAGGCCAAGCAAGTTAAAATATATGAAAAAAACAGCTTCATAGACTAATTTCACTGTTGTATCAATTGACTTTTAAAACTTAGTTTTTAATTATATATGGAAAGCAAAATGCGCATATCGAGGAATTTGAAAAAAGGGGGTATGTGTTAACATTCATATTTGCATATAATTTCTGTTTTCTTTTATAATATCTAAACTTTATTATTTCATTTACATTGGTTAAATGAGTGTTATAGCATGAGCACTTTAAGATGTGAGATATGAGATCCTGAATTACTAGCTGCAGGTAGATACAGACAGAATTCACCTGAAGAAACACAATAAAGATGAATTAGCAAGTTTATTCAGAAAATAATTACAACTTTCAGCTTCAGTACAGACAGAATTTACCTTAAAATAATGCAATAAAGATAATCAGCAAGTTTATTCAGGAAATAATTACAATTTACAGAGTTAGTTACTGAGATGTTACAATGAGTTCAAACTTGTTAATAGACAATCTCGTCTAATGAACACACGGAAAAACTACCAGGGTCATAGGTAAACCCCAACTTGGAAACAGAACCTCTCAAACCTAAAGTGCACATGAACTGAATCATAGTTCATGATGTCAGTGTGCACACTGAAAATAGCACTTTATTGACATCACTCAGCTACCATGAATCGCAACTACATTGAAGCTGGAATTTTAGAAACCGTGAATAGGATTTTGAGTGAGCTAGAGGTAAGTTGAAGCTAAATAACATAAAACTACTGAAATTTGCATAGCAAAATTAGGAATTGCAGGTAAAAACTGGGGAAAAATATAAATACAAGCTAAAGGGGGACCATGGCCACATGCCCCTCCTGGCTATGCAAGTAATGTATGTATATATATGAGAATATAATTCATGTTAATGCTTTGAGGTTCCTCCCCCTTTTTCATTTAAAATCCATTATTTACGTAGGAATATGTTTGTTGGTAAGATATGTATCACGTGGTACTACATGTGGGTTTATAGCTTTAGCTGAATTTTGAAAACCATGGTGCTTGCCTTTAAGAGTAACACAAATGAATTATCAAAATATTTTATTATATACAGTTAACCTTATTTAGACTGTAAAATAACACCAAATTAAGTAAGAGAAATGCTATTTTGATACCTTTAAGGTGATTCAAAATTACAATAAAGACTTATTAGACTTGTACCAGCATATCATAATAAAAACTGCCTCCAACAAAGTTATCTAAGCATGACAACAGAATAAGCTTGAGCATATAAATTTAGAATAGTTATAAATTTTTCAGATCTAAATTACAATATAGCTGAAGGCTGAAACCAAAAAAGTGGCCAAGAGTCCAAGTCAGTAACAAAATAGTTTATGGCCTATCTTTGTTTCTGACTGGGTGTATAGCTATATGAATCACTATTGATTTTTTATAACTGTTGCAGGTCTGTCGAGCATCACTTCAGTTTTTACGCATTATGATGAAGAAGCCAGTTTTGCAGTTGGAACAGTTAAACCCCATGCTGTTTTCTTTCGTTGAGGAGCTGAATGAAGTTAAGGTAAGTATAAACTTGGACAAAAATCTGTTTTTACTTTTTTTAAAAAGATAGTTTTTGGTAAATTATACTGATGAGCTTTGAATATAATCTCATTGTTTAAAAATGTTCTAAATGATAAAGATTCAGAACAACCAAAATAGGTAATGTATTTTCATTTATATATATGTATGTATGGAATGACATTTTTCTTTCGTGAATGCTCAATTATCAGTTGTTTATCAGGTATTTGCTGATTTTGAAGATTTATGATAACATACAATAAAAACTAGAATCTACTATTTGGAACTCATTAATATATAAGTTACATTTTCTTATTAATGTCTACTTGTACAAAATATTAGTAACAATTTTAAACTTTTGAAGAAGCAACATTTTGTTTGATAACTGTTACTTGAAACAAAACTTATTATTGAGAGAATAATGTGATGTGTAAAAAAGTCACTAAATTTGCACTAATACTAATGTTTTTTTAGAAACTAAGAGAAGAAATTCTTCTGATGAAACAATACCTTGCAAGTTGTCATGTGGCACAAGAAGAGCAACTACTACTGGAACCCAAAGAAAGGCAACACCTTGTTGAGAATGCTGATATGTATTCTCTTAGAGATCTGATTGACCTCAAGACTGGGGTTTTAAAAAAATTCCTTAGGAAAATTTACTCCATGTTTTCTGTACACATAACAAAAGAATGTGAGGTAGAGAAGAATTTTTACTTACTATTTACTGTTGTGTATATTTGTGTCATCATAAATATATTAAATAGTTTTAATGTTGAAAAAATGAATAAATAGGTACTAACGTATTTGTTGTAATGCAATTAGCATACATGCCAACTATTCTGAATCTGTCAGAATCATTCCAATTTGTTTCTTTCTTCCTGATTTATGATTTTCTTGATAAATTATGAGTTTTTTTTAGTCATTCATTTCCCATATTTTGGGAGACATTCTTTATTGAAACTTTGTATAATTTTAAAGAAAGATTAGAAGCATTATTTTTCTGTTTACTTGTAAATTGAACTTGTGAAATAGTGGGTGCAGCCATTTTTTTCAAGAATTGTAGATGCTTAGATTAAATGTAAACACCTGAAGTTATTGTGAATTTATGCTATAAATGAGATGTTCTGGAGGTTTGGCACCACTGTTATCATGCTTTATATACAAATATTCTTTTTTAACTAAAATACACCATAATGCACTAAATTAATGTCAATTTTCAATAATTTTTTTTTGGGGGGGACATGCCTTCAGACCGTCCCTATTTGATTTTCACAGTATTACTGTTCACTGAAAAGTCGTTACCATTTATTGATTAACACTTTACCAATTAGAAAGTTGGCAGGTATGATAGCTCCCTGTGGATAGGCATTAAGTCTGAAGGCTTAAAAACTCAGTTTTGATACCCATAGTGGGTACAGGACAGATAGCCCATTGTGTAGCTTTGAGCTTAATAACAAACAATCCAGGTATGATTTATGCTCAGAATGGTTCTGGGATTTTGAATCAATGAAATATTTTTAAACTGAATGTATGTGGAACTAAAATGTTAAGACAAATTTAACCACGTTATATTTTATCATTAACACATAGCAACACATTTGTTTAGCACCCTAGAGAAAAGTTAGTGGAATGTTTTGGGCTTAGCGTTATGATTTTAACATAACATAATGTTTTGGTCAATCTCACTATTTGTTGGTAAAAGAGTAGCCCAAGAGTTGGTGGTGGGTGGTGATGATTAGCTGCCTTCCCTCTAGTCTTACACTGCTAAATTAGGGACGGCTACCACAGATAGTCTTCGTGTAGCCTTGGGCAAAATTCATAACATAACCATCCCAGGCACTTTTCTAGTAATCCTTCTCTGAACCCTTTCCAACAAGTCAATGTCTTTCATAAGATAAAGAGCCCAAGACTGAACACAGTACTTCAAATGTGACCTAACCAGTGACCAATACAATGCAGTTATAACCTTTTAAGACTTGTATTTAATATTTCTCTAGATACAACCTAAAAATCCTATTTTTTATCTTTTATACTCTTTGTGAGTCAACCTGGATTTTTATTTGCATCTACCCCTTTTTTTTTCTATAAGGAATATGTTTACCTTGAATACTTAAAAATTTCTAAATCTGATCAGTGTCTCTATATAATTCAGCTGCCCAATTCACAGCAGATAATTCTTATCACATCCCTTCAAAATTTGCATTTTTAAAGTTTGTAACCAAAATATCATTATTCCTTATCTCCAAATGCAGCAAAACATTGAACCTAACAGAGCAGTAATCACCTGCATCCAGATGTTTCTCCAATTTCTACCCTCTCATTCATTTCTATATTTGAAGTTAACAATATATCTAAAATAGCAAAACTTGCAACTACTAATTTTCACATTCCTTTAAGTTGTAGTTGTTCAAGGTACAGTGGTTCACAACATAATCCATGTAATGCTGTGTAGTTGTAATTTTTATAATTAATTGTAATGCATGCTTTACGAATATCTTAAGCATGGATTGCAAAGCACAAGTGGGTTAGCAGGCCTAATATTTTATCTATCATAACTTTAGTGCTGGATTAATGCAAGGCTGCCACCAACCTTGAAAATCTTTGAAAATTCAATTCCATTGATAGGCCTATAAAAATATCTTATTTCCTGGGCCCCAAGTAGGCTTAATCCAATGTTTATAATTCTTTTGTACATTGCTGTTGTACATTTTTATAACCAATAGAAATAGCAAATCCTAAACTACATAAAGCAGACAATTGTCTGTTTTGTTTTAGCAGTAAAAGCTGATATTATGCCATGACAACTTGATGTGAAAAATTTTTTAAACTATTTGAGATAATTATAAAACCAGGTAAGTTAAAGTATTTTGGGACATTATATTCTAGTGTCTAATATGTTTCTTATTTGTTTTGAAATGCATATTTGAAAGTTACATGAATTATTTTTGGACAACCAATATAGTTAGAAAAAATAGGCCTACAAAACCATGCACCCAAATGGAAAAGGTTAAATTAGTTTCATGTTTTTTTATGTTTTTTTTTACTTTTTTGTTTTATGTTTTTTAAAAAAGAGTAATTAAAATGTAAAAATTAGAAATTGGTAGGTTAAATGAAAAAAAAAAAGAGTGAAATGAAAAGATTTAAAATTTTCTCCTGGAGGAACACTCATGTGCTGGTGCCATGTTATGTAACTTGATATTTTGTTTACCCTAAGCTCTCACTGGATAATTTATTGTTTTGTTACACTAGTTAGACATGGTTCAAGGAGCAGTAAAATTGAATGAAAGTAAATGTGAAACTATTGGAAACCTTAGATTGTTTTAGGATAAATAATTGTAATTGTTTTCTACAATCTGTAGTAATTCTAGAAATGAATAATGTATTTTGATTTTATTTCATATTTTTCAACTTTTGCTTTGGATGATTTTGCTACAGTTAGTGTTAAGGTAGAAAAAAAGAGATAAAGTACAAAGTTTTACTGAAAAGAATTTTTTAATATTTATTTAGGAGGTCCTAGAGGTTATGCAAAAATGAAATATGAAACTAAAAGATGAATGATTTTTATTCATGAAATGAAAACCACCTTTTAATAGATGAACTCAATAAAGGCTTCATAAATTCACAGTTGAATCTATAACAAAAATAGATCTGTAATGTTTACTACAAACTTGCCAAATTTTGTCAAGATACACTTATTACATTCAGAATTATAGTATGTATAGTTTCACGATTATATGGTGGTTACAAGGTCAGTCAGATTTACTCTGCCCATATGCATAAGGTTAGTGGGTAAAAAAAAAATTGTTACACAATTAAGTTAAAATGAAATTCATTGGTCTTGGGGAAATATTTGCATACAGCAAGTGAATGTAAACTAAAATGTGTTGTAAAATTGCCCCAGACACAGTTTTCATGTAAAATGCATATATAATTGAAAAAGAAGTTAAAGTTCAGTATTCTACCAACACACAGGGCTGCAGAGGGAAAGGATTTATTTGTGAATTGTGTAAAAATGTTGAGGTGATTTTTCCTTTTGAAGACCAATCAATATCCTGTTTTCAGTGTTCTACTGTCTTCCACAAGTAAGTATTTAAGGTATCTAATAATAAAAAGTAAAATATATAAATAACATTATTTTATTAATCCTTACCTTAAAAATCTGGTTTGTGTGTAACTTAATTAAAAATTTACAATAAATACAACTTGCATACTTAATTTAGTTTACACTATAAAAATCATTGTTCGTGAAAGCTGACGACATAAATAGCACCTAGTCCACTACTGTATCTGTCATATCTTAGCTGGCCTGATAAGCCCTGATATTGGATGAAAGGTCTTATTGACAATAAATATGGCAGATGTAGTGTGATTGATGTATTATGTTCTTCTTTACTTTCACTCGTAACTTCTCAGAATTCCATATTGGTTATCTATTAATGATATTCACATTTTTTCCATAAATAAATTTATTCCCAAGTAAATACTGTTTTCACAAATAAGCTACTTTTTTTAAAGTTGTCATGCCATCCGGCTTCTTTACAGAGTGTACATATAAATGTCATTCTTTTTATACAGTGCAATTCAATATAATTTTGTATTGTTTAAGTACCTACTTTATTTTTTATTGTTATATGCTCTCTTCACTTGTGTACAGTTTTATTTTATTTTTCCTAGATAAATAATTTTGAGTATTTGCACTTTCCATTAAAGCATCTATAGTTCAAAACAGTCATCTTCTGCCACCATTGTGCTGCTCTTTTTTTTTCCATCTGTGTATCATTACTTGTCTTTGGCAATGGTGTATCTTTCAGTTTCTTTACAACACCGTGTATGAACTGTTTTCTCATCAGTAGCTAAGTGTATTTTTTTGTTTACCCAACATATGAAACATTGGGATTTGAAAATTCTCCTTTTATTTTCTCCATGTAAAGGAAGATTTATTCTGTTTCCTTTTTTTTATGTTGTCTATTTTCTGAAAAAAAATATATCATTCTCTGTAATCTTAAAATTTTTGTGTCTTCTATTTATTTATGTATGTGTGTGTGTGTGTGTGATGATCTACTTTTTTGATCAAAAGTTAAAAAAATAGTCAGCATGGCTTTCGTTTTTCCAGGGAGTGTTATATGAAGAGGAAAAACTGCTGTCCAAAGTGCAAGAGACGACAAAGGCAGATAATTCTTCATCAAAATTTATAGTTTCTTCAATTCAGAATTTTAGTATTAAGTGCTCTTATATGTAGACAGTGAAAACACCCCCATTTATGATATGTAAATGGTGATTCACATAAACAATTCAGTAACTCAACCTTTACTGAACAGTATTATTAGCTTACCTAATAACGACTACTAGTGAATTGTTGCCAAATCCAACATTTTTAACTTTTTCATTTGAGGATCTATATAAATGGAATACATTTCATAGATTGAGTTTAAATTGATTCATACAAACTTAGCATGTGATGCGAGTCATATTAGATTTTGAAGTTGGAACTCGCACATTAACTAATTTCAGGTTTAGCATATGTCGTCTTAGTGTGGAAATAGGAGGCTGGTGAAAATAATGAATATTTTATTATTAGCATGTAAAATGTAGGTATCACACACTTTGTTAGAGTTTATGTTGAAAACAAGAAACTGGAATATGCATTTTTTTTCTAATATATATGTATATCATTACTATCCAGGAGCATGGGCTGGCTGTAGTAGAGCTCTTGATATCAGAGCTGGGTTCGAATCTGTTTAGTACCACAGAATATTCCCCACATTTTAAGCAGTGGGTGCATTATAAGACTGATATTCAATTCACTATTGAGGGTGGTAGGGTGCTGCTGATTGGCTGCCTTTCATCTGGTCAGTAGTTCAAAACTGGGATGGCAGCAAATAGCCTTAATAGCTTTGCTATAGGTACAAATACAGATTAATTCTCAAGACAAATACCATTAAGATTATGCATATTTTATGTGGTGTTATTATTTAGATATGTTGTATAGAACTAGATAGATTGGCCAAACATATAATATGTAATTTGTCACAAAAATATAAGCCAAGGTTTCACCACAAACAAGAATTTTCAATTTGATAATTTTCTTTAAATTAATTGAAACTTCATTCCAAACCACTTTTGCAAACAGACATCAATCTTGCTTAAATAGTTTCAACAGTAATTTGTGGAGTAAGTAGTGTTGTAATTAATTCTATACTTTACTTGAAATTACTCTTCACAAAATGGCATATACTGAGAAAGGTACTATAAACAGTACTTAATGTTAAACAAAACTGCATTAAAATCCAATAATAGATTTTAAAGTGAATTTTTTTTTAATTTGATTAAAACTATCAATAAATTAGTTTCTGGCAAACTTATGAAGTAGGAGGTACAGCAGTTTTTGGTGAAATGTGTCTTATAAAAAATACTATATTTTCTTTGTACATTGAAAAAAATGTATATTGGAACATTTTTATTACATACCTGTGCATTTAAGTTACATCTAAAGGTATGTACAAACAAAAATTTCGTACCCTAAAACTGTACTCTGTGTAATACAGTTTATTCTCATAACCTAAATTTTATTAGATTTCTTGACCAGTTTTGCTCTCTACGACTCATTACCTCTTCAAAGAAATCTTAAATGCTATTTGTCCAAATCTATATATAGTAAGTTATTAAAATCATTTCTAAATCTTTATGGTCTAATCTGATCAGAACTGGGCATAATGAAAATATGACAGTTCAGGAGTATTGCTTTTATCCATACATGAATATGTAATAGGCTGAAATAAATTTTAATAATTTACTCCTGCTTTACCATGTATGTTCTTATATGATAACATGTTTCTAATATAAATATTTTGAACTGATTTAATTTATGGATTCATTACAGAAAGTGTTACTGTATCATTACTCTTTCATAGCAATTGCAATGAAGGCTTAACATGAGATAAGCTTATTTTATGCTTCTCTGTGTGTTGGCGTATCATTGTGGACCTTTCCTCTAAAATGTTTTTTAATTATTTTGTTTGTTAAGGTTTAGACAGTCCTGGATATCAAACATTTATATATTATAAATATTTAGTACATTCAGATTAGTAAATAAACCTATTTGTCCTTAGAACAAGAAGGACTGTAACTAAAATCTCCATTAATCAATGCCCAAGAACACATTTTACTCATTACTAGCATAATAAAGATTTTTTTTATGATGATATTCACAAGTTTATTTTTTTAGGATTAATTTGAACAGTTGAATTAAATGATGTTAACCAGTAAATTACAGCATAAGTTAGAAAAATGAACAAGGCTTAGGCAAAAGAATAGTTTTCATTGGGAATTCCAAGGTGTGAATTGTAATTTGTAAGAGTGATTAACTGTTTTTACATGTATTGATCAATAATTTTCAGTGTACAAGATGCACAAAGGATACCAGCTGTACACTTTTTTTTTATTAATTGTATAGGTATTGTATGATTATATTTTGTGTATCTGTGAAAATTGTGTAATCCAATAGTTTGAACAATTTTAACATTATTTATTCCATTGTTATATAGTACTTTTTAACATTTGAACCATGATTATATTAAAATATTGTTAAACCTACTGATGTCATATTGTCTCTTTTGTTTCATTGCATCAATTTTCCTCATCCTATTCCAGGTGTTGACTACACCAGGATAAATGGAACTATCTCTAAGAGGATATTAACGAGACACAAAACACTGAACTTCTGGCATACACATTCCTCTCATGAAGCCTTCTGGCTATGGTATGTCTTGATACAGATATTCATGTAGCTGTGGATATCTTTCGTTCGAGATAGGCAATGGCATCTGCCAGTTAGAACCAGATAACATTCATCTTGATATGTTTTGATCATGGGACAGACTTGGACACGTTTATGGGCAGCATCATTTGTCTCCTCATATTGTTTCCAGAGTCTGGATACCACGTTTTGGGAAACATTTAACCTTCTTGCAACCTGCCTTTTCCATTCATCCTTGCTCTCCATCATAGACTGTCATTCAAACGGTGATTAGTTAGAATGTTCTGGGATAATCTGACAGCGATCAAACAGCAAGATGAGGAGAGCGGAGTTTGAGCGTCTTTTTTTTTTTTGTAGGGCGCGTAATTGACATGTTTGCAAACTACACAGATAGAACTTTTGTTGATTACAATCAAACAGTAACTCATGTGATTTTATTTTTTATTAATAGTTAATGCTCCTTGATTTTTGGACACCAGTGTATTCCATATTCAACCTGTTGTTGTTATAACGCAAAGCTACATAATGGGCTCTCTGCACTCTGTCCACCCCCTTCCAAGTGGCACAGCGTTAAGTCTGTAGACTTGTAACGTTAAAAACTGGGCTTCTATACCCATAGTGGGTACAGCATAGATAGCTCATTGTGTAACGTGTGTACTTATCTAAACAAAAGCTCTGTCATCAGTAGGCAATTGAACCCGATATTTTATTGGGGTGGAGGCGTACTCGACTCATGTAATTAGGTCTACCGTATCCTAATAGTCATAAACATGGTAATATTCACTTTTAACTAAACAGTTCAGTATTTGAATTAGGTGTGTTTTCCAATACTTGTTCAAGTTTTATAATGACAAAGTCTTGTTTATTTATGCATTTTATGTTCCCCTTATTGGCTCAGTGATAAGTCTGAAGGCTTATAACACTAAAAACCGGTTTCCATACCCCTGGTGGGCACAGCCCAATTGTCCGTTCTGTAACTTTGCGCTAAACAACAAAAACGAAGCATTTTACGGCAATTTTTATGTGAAATATTTTCATGAGTCCTTAAATATTCAAATAAGGATATCATTTGAATTATATAGCCATCTTATGTGTGATTTTTTTTGTTCCATATAAAATATTGACAGATATCAGAGTGGGTTTTATCCGAACCTACAACATAAAAAAAACTATCTTTAAATATTTGATAACGAGGAATACACTTTTAAGAAAATAAAAGTTTTGAGACTGCTTACATTTATAATAAAGTTTTTCATTACCTAGTCAAGCCGTCTCAATACTTTTATTATCATTAAATATACAGAATTTGGTTTGTTTGTGCAATCTTGTGGTTCTAAAGCAAAATGTCTACATTCTTTGTGAGTTTTTGAATATTTTAATACACTTGTTGACGCTGTCGTAGTGGGTTTTATCTAAACATAGAAAAGAAAAAGTAGTAGTTGTTAAATCAATTTTTCTAATAGTAACAATTGATATATTTCTTCATTTGTTTTATATTTCCATTAGAATGAGAGAACTTTTAAATAAGAGACTGAAAATTCTATTTTGTCACAAGAGAGAAAGTACAACTTTTCAAATTAAGGAAGTAACTCTAAGCTCGCCATACATAAATAATCAGATCTTATAAATCTCCCGCGTTCTCTACTGTTATTGGATTTCGACTTTAGTATTCTTACAAACTAGAAATCGCAATAAGTGGGAATTATTTTTCTTTGAACATTCAGGACTTTGGAATAAGTCCTATCAAAAATGAATAAAGGTTATACATACAGAAAAATTTATTTCGGTATTGAAACTGAATAACATTCAAATATGAAATGCACAATATCAATGATACCAAAATAGAAATTACGTTTTGTGTTGGATTTTCAAATTGATATAACGTTCAACTCGTGTTTTAACATAATTTTTGTGGGTGAGATCGCTCTAATTCTAAGGAAATTAATCAATTTAGTTTCACCCCTTTGATCGTGAAAAAATAAGTTAATATCGATGCATGGCTTTGATTCTGAGTAAGTCAATCAACGTCTATCTGTCCCTTTGATCCTAGGAAAATTAGTTGATATCGATGCATGGCTTTGATCCTGAGTAAGTTAATCAACGTCTATCTGTCCCTTTGATCCTAGGAAATTAGTTGATATCGATGCATGGCTTTGATCCTGAGTAAGTTAATCAACGTCTATACATCTTTTTTTGATCTTGGCAAAATAAATGATTCTATAGATCGTTATGATGGGAAGTTCATTATTGTAGATGACATTTTATTTCTCTTCTGGATCTCCAAATTGAGAAGTATTGAGCACATTGGTTGTAATAGGAATTGTTGCCAGCACGATTGCTCTTGACGCATGAGTTATTTGCTGTTAAAGTAAAAGCAAATATATAAAAAATTATATCATAAATAAACATTATTAAACTGTATTAAATTTGGGGAATGAGTGTGGAAGTTATCTTAACCTGATTTGGTTAACCATAAATCCTTCATTTATAACGAGATTCTAATTCAATCCAAATAAAATAAATTATGATGTAAATTCAATATTGTTTACTTGTATGAAAAGTTAAAGGACCTTTGAAAATGCCAACATTCATATTAAAGAGAAAAATATTTATCTAAGCACTCTACGTACACTTCGGCTATAGGTGCCATCAACTGTTTTACACAACTGAGTTTGAAACCTTGTCTTCTATTAGTTGTATATGCGGAAAGTCGTTATATCCCCCCCCCCTCTTGGGTTGGGGTTAACTAGTCAGAAAATACATAGATTTTAGTCATTTTTGTTTCTAACGTCTTCTAGTGTTAGCACGCTGACTAACATGTTTACAGTGTGCTTTTATAAATAAAATATACCGGCATCTCTTATGCCATCTTCATAAGCACACAAATTACTGGTGATAACATCTTTAGCACAAAATATCGATTTGATTAAGTGACGTTTATTGTGAAATCAAGTTGTTCATATTAAAAGAAGTGCACTGGACAATCCTAATTTATAGCAGCGTGTATAATGTTTGAATATTAGGCAAATTAGCGCCCTCTCTTGGTAGATGAAATAGACATGGTGTTTAATGTATCGGAGCATCGCTCGGGCTCTTCCATAGTATCTAATAAAAATACTTTTTAACAGGTACGACGGGAAACACATAGTGATATTCCGATTACACTGAATAGATCCTTGCTGTTAATTTTATTCATTTATTTATTTAACCTATGATGCACAGTTATTTCAGTGTTTTTGTTGTATCCGCGTAATTGGGTCTTAATTAATAATGAACTGTTATCAATGAAATATAAACTATTTTATTATTCACGATTTATTTATTTATTAGTAAATATGAAAATGAGATAGCGTTGGGATATTTAGTAATTTTGTTTCCTTTCAGTGAGCATGTTAAGTTGCATGGGATATAATAATGACGACAGTAAGCGTGTTAAATTGCATGGGATATAATAACGACGACAGTAAGCGTGTTAAATTGCATGAGATATAATAACGAATAGATGTACTTACAGCTTTGCAGGTATTGATGAAACATGTTGTCTGATCAGGAAGCAGGGGCGGTGACAATCCAAACTAACCCAAAAAAAGTATTTTGTATTTTATTCATCATTTGTACGAGAAATTCACGTGAACGATTGTTAAACTACGTTTACCAGAAAGTTGTCTCACAAAAAGTATTGACAGTCATAATTGAAAATACTTGGAGAATGGAATAAAAAGCTCATTTAAGAAATGTTTCAATTTGAAAAAACGAATATATATATATATATATATTCGTCTTTTAAACTGAAGCATTGATACACATACTCTTAATTAATGGCCTTATGAAGCAATCGGTAGTTGCTTTCGAATCACATCCAGAGATAATCAACCGGTTATACGTCACACATAGCAATGGATATAGCAAATAAATGTTTACAAAATAGCTTGAAACCGACGTAGATGTTTACTCTAGCATTTGTGAACGGTTTCCTAAGAGAAAACGGGGTAATTTTAAATTAGCTATCTCTCTTCATTGCTATATCAAGTGTTTTGGGTATCAGGGAGATTTCAATGATACATGGGTTACGTTCGAAACTGGGTGTTGCCAAGATATCATTTATGTACTTCCAAGAGTTATAAGTATTTTTAGAAAATTTTTATGAAGAGAAACAACGAGTTTAATAATTCAGCTATAACATAAATATCTTGTAATTATATAAGAAAAGGAAAACACAACATAATATTTTAATCTCAAGAATGCATTACTTGTAATTACCAGCAATTTAATTGTAGTTTTTCTTAGAACTTTGTGCTGTAAGGGCGATTACATTTTATGGTGAAACGGTGATCATCACATAGAATAAAATGTGTTACTAATGTCCAGGTAAACAAATTGAATGGCCAAAGTGTTTATCATTGGATAAAAAATAAAAATTCCCGTCAAAATGCTAAAGATTATAATCTCACCTGTCTTGTACATGCCAGAACCTAGAAAAGATGTAAAATTATATTTTCATTACGAGCAGATACTACATTATTTGTATTGAAAGTTTAGCTAATTTTTTTATGAACCTTACTAGCAGTATTTTTTTATTTACTAGCAACTATTACTTATATGCATTTATACAGTAAACTTTTAACATACATTTTTTGAAAATAAGAGGCTTATTCAGAGAGTGAACTGCGATTTTAATCCGATTTTATGTAGTGATAAGAAGCGTATATGAGTGACAATAAAAAATAATCGCTTTACTTCTCATTCTAAAATATTTGAATAAAAAATGGATGAAATAAAAGTTAATCGGTTTTTAAATCATTAAACTGTTACAAAATGATTGTTGGCGTATATGCTACAATGATATTTATGCTTTATTAAAATACGTTATATTTTATCAATGTGGTAATTTGAATTTAAACCACTATATGCTTTTTCATTTCATACACACACAAACAAAGAATAATCGCAGAAAGCTTACCGTGTCGCCAAATGTTTTGGCGTTGCATAGAACACACTGGCCCTGTAGTTATTAAAGAAACAAAACAACATATCTTTATTTTATTCATTGGCATTATAACATTAGTAACTAACACGAAATAAATAATAAACTTACTTTGATAATGATTGCAAGCAACAATAAATATGCAGTTGCTAGGTGATGTGAGTTACTATAGAAACTTATATCCTTATTTTTCAAACACAACAGCTTCCAGTAAGAAAAAAAAAGAGAGTTAAAACATAGGTCTGATTTAATTATATTCTAATTTAAATACTAGCAAAAAATACTCGGAAAAAGGTAACACTTATATTACTAACACACAGCAATAATATCAAACTTATGTTTTTTAAACCTTTAGGCATTTTTGACTTACAAATTATTCTACATAAGTTTGTTTTTTAATTTTTCTCTTTATAAAAGTTCTGTTCTCTTACCTGATTTTGCAAAGGAATGAGGCAAAGTTGTACCGCCTGTATAAATTAAAATGTATTGGTAAATTAAACTTTATAAAGATGTTTACTTAGCGTTTTGGTCAAATTCTTAATTACGTGTAAAAACTGTTTATATATTTAGGTATAGTGAAAATATTATGAATATTTCAAAACGTTTATCAATTTCTTTACTATCCATATGCTACAATATGATTAATGCTTTATTATTAAGTTATATTTTGTCAGTATGGTAGCTTATATTTATACCAATATATGATTTTTTTATTTCATAATTACTTCTTAAGTATTAATGACAACATAAACTTACATATTTTGGGAAAAGAAAAGACTGCCCGATAGAGATGCATAGACCTAAGGCTAGAAACAATACGTATCGCTTCATCCTAATTATAAAATAAAGAATTAGATTATACACTTCAAACTGTATATTGTATTTACGACATTTATACTTGTAAAAAACAATGAAAGAATGTCTTAGTAAAAATGTGCAGCAGCAAGTTTATCACATATATGTACAACTAAACTGGTAGATGGCGCTAGTGAATGATGCAGAAATCATTTTATTAGATCCGTAAGAAATTCTTTTAATTTTGAACATTTTCAAAAATTGAAAACATTATCAATAACCTTTTGCTTTCTCCTATAATTTTGAAGTGAATGATCTGGCCAGTGTATTACACATGAAACTGAATGTTTCCTTATTTTATTTCAAATTTTCAAGATGCTCCACAGTTTCAACTTCAACATAAAGAGCCCCCTCAGTGGCTCAACGGCAAATCCGAAGTCTCATAATACTTAACAACAAAAGATCAACATAAAGAGAAATTAAACATAAATGGTTCTTTGACATTGGAAAATCAAATGACAGAACCATGATTTCACAATGACAAATTATGTTTTTACAGTAATTGCTTTTAAAATAATCAAAATACGTTTAAACGGCTTAAAAGTTTGAAAATTAATATTAGGCCATCTCCTTTTGTTTCATAACGAATATATAAAAATACAGTCTTATTTATGAATGCAAATGCTTGTTAAATCAATAGAACATAATTCGAATTCTAACTTTATTTATATATATATTTTCCTACTTTTATTTCTAGAAGAAATGTGATTTTAATCATTTGATTACTTAAAATGTTTAGTTCAATAGGTAAAAAAAAACTTACATGATTATTGAAAGTTAGTTGTTGGACAGGTATTCGGTATAGATACAACAGCTGTTACACTCCTGTAGTCAACAAGTACTATTAGGGATTTCAAATCACCCTTACTTTTATATGTGAAACTCCAATGAATTTTCCTAAAATCACATTATGTGTCTTAGTAACAGTATCTTGATAGATTATAACGTTGATTTATTATTATTAAAAAAGGATATGACTAACAAAAACATATATACGCCTGTGTGTGTTTGTAATCAGCCTACACATATTATCAAAAATAACGTTTGGAAACAGTACAATTGACGTAATCGTAGAGTGCTGTTTTATTTGAGCTTTTTTATAACATCAAGTTACTGTACAGTACTGTACACAA
This sequence comes from Limulus polyphemus, assembly GCF_000517525.1. NCBI lineage: Eukaryota > Metazoa > Arthropoda > Merostomata > Xiphosura > Limulidae > Limulus > Limulus polyphemus. The sequence continues at coordinate 22,440 of NW_013667341.1, read as the reverse complement.
GTTCTTCTGATGATGAAATTAACAAGTTGAACAGGAAGGTAATTGCTGTAAGGTTTTGCAAATAAGCATGTTGAAATCTGAAGGAAGTAAAAGAGAAAATAACTTAGGGACTTGGAAGAGTTGAGATTTGGGTCATTTCCTTTAACAATTAACCCAAGTTAAAGAAATAAAATGACACGTTTTTTAACACTTTAATAAAATTAGGAAAAAAGATTGATTGATTTTCTTTATTAACACAAACGTATATGCAGATCAAATGTGAACGTTTGTTTGGTTTAGAGCAAAGCCATACTGGGTTATCTGCTGTGTCCACCATGGGGAAATGAACGCCGGATTTAAGCGTTGGAATTACGTAGACTTACCGCTGTCCCATCGAGGGTCAAATGTGAACGTAAAAAATACGAAAATGCAACGGATTCACGCTAAAAAATTATTGAAGTCCAAAAATGTTGTTAGCATGTTTCTTTGTAATTATTGTCTTTTTTTTTTTAGTTTACAATATTGTTATTTTAAATCGAAGAATGTCCTATCCCTCCAAATCCTGAATATTAATCTTGAAAATAATATTTTTGATTTTTTGTAATAAAAGGGAATGCAGAACTGAAATCAATTGATAATTAAACACTCGCACTTCTTTAAACTGGCATTGAAATACTTTTTGATTTTTAATTGAAATATTTTTGTTTGTTTATTTCAACGCAAAGCTACACAGTAGGATATCTGCGCTCTGCTCACTACAAGAAACAAACCCCTGGATATTAGCATTGTAAGTCTGTTAACTTGCCGCTGTCTCATTTTATTAACAAACAGGTAATGCAATGAAGCATTTTATGAAAAAGTTGCAGAGATACACTAGTGTTATTTAGATTAGACTTATTCCAAATAAATATTACTGGTATGGACTCATTTCTGTATGACAGTTTTCTCTTCAGAAGTTTAACACGGAAAGCTGAGTTTTTCAAACAAGTTAAAAATTGAGGTTGAAAGGTTAATGTAAAATTTAATCAAAGCAAATCAGCAAATAAGAAGTATAGAATAAATCAATTATGTCGTACCACAGGAATTTAAAACATGCCGTATGTTTGTTTGCTTCGACTTACGAAGTTCTTATAAAATATGTATGTGGGTTATTCATGTGATCACTTTCAATTCAAGATGCTATTAGCAAATTGAAATTATCTTCTTAGTACTTCATAAAGAATTTTCAAAGAATTATTTTTATAAGACTTGTAATACATGACGCATGCGCTGTGAATATAAGAATAAAAGTTATTAATAAAAAAATACTGATTTAATGGAATAGTTTGCTAAAAAGATCACAGAATATTTTACTTATGCGAAGAAATTTTTCTACAGTAAGAATTTTATCTTATAACTGAAATCACTAAAACTTTGGATACTAGTTTTTTGATTTATACAAAATTTCGTAAGTTTTATGAATCGTATTTTGAAATTACAGTCCCCTTATGTACTTATATCCAACTGTAAAATTGGAAAATTGAGATTTAACAACTAAAGAAAACTGCTATAACGAAAAAAAAAAGATTTATTTCATTATAAAATGAATAATTGCTACCTAGTCATTTTATTTTATCATTACACCTGAAGGCAATGGCACAGCGGTATGCCTGCGGCTTTATAACGCAAAAAAACCGGGTTTCGATACACGTGGTGGGCAGAGCACAGATAGCCCATTGTGTAACTTTGTGCTTAATTCCAAACAAAACTTCTAAAAGAGTATGGTTAATGTGTCAGACTGAGTTGAATTTTGTATTTTTTTCTAAATTATGATGTTTTATATTTTTAATGTAAGAGATCATAAAATATTCCTTTCGAGTTGTATTATAATGCGCATTAAGTTTTTTACCTTACACATCACTGGCTCGTTTCCGATTTGCATAAATAAACAGTCACATTTTATTTTATTATTGCCATTTTGCTTACGTGACAATAACATACGTTTCCACTGTTTAATTCGCAACTCAACGTTTAGTGGAAACCTCGCTTCCACATAGTGAAATTGTCCATTTCATGAAATGGGACCACATCATATAATAGCTTTTAGCTTCGCAATCTGGATGGTAAAAAAAAAAACCCAAAACAGTTAAATAGATCTATAATTTTTCTACATTTTAATTTACATACTTTTTAATAAGGCCCGGCATGGCCAGGTGGTTAGGGCGCTCGACTCGCAATGTGAGGGTCGCGGGTTCGAATCCCTGTCACACCAAATATGCTCGCCCTTTCAGCCGTGGGGGCGTTATTATGTGACGGTCAATCCCATTATTCGTTGGTAAAAGAGTAGCCCACGAGTTGGTGGTAGATGGTGATGACTAGCTGCCTTCCCTCTAGTCTTACACTGCTAAATTAGGGACAGCTAGCGCAGATAGCCCTCATGTAGCTTTGCGCGAAATTCAGAACAAACAAACTTCTTAATAACCATCGAATTAAACTATGTTTTTCGGTCTTAAATAGGTATTCCATAGGCAGTACTGTGTTGTTCCTGTAAGTTATGTACAATATTCAACCATGATTATTTACGAAGGTATTCTGGTGTTATTGCTGTTTGTGAGATTAGGTTCTACTCTTATCAGAACACCTCACTCTGCTGAACAGATTCATTCCGGAATTAATCCTTGTAAATTTATTCCACGACGTGTAGCCATTTCATGAAATGAACAGTTTTACAGTGTGTATATTACAGAAATATGTTAAAACTACAACAAATAAATCATTTTATCTGAATAAAAATTTTCCTTTTTACTTGAATTACCCCGTGACCTTCTAGACGAATGCACACGTTTGCAAAGGTTGGAGCCAATCATAAAATAGTCTAAGGAAAACAACACAAATGAGGGCATAAACATTATTTTATTGTCGTTGGATGTCTCAAAATAGAACTACATACCAGTACTGATTTATATATATATATATATATAACATATATAACGAAAATAACAAAGCTCTCATTTTGCAGGATGTTATATGCTAAATATGCAGCACATATTCAGAAATACTTATTTCACTTTTATTTGTAATACAAGTGGCAGTTCAGCTCTTTATTTTGTAACTTACACGTATATATATAGCATGTTTTGTTTCTCCAAATTAATATAGATTTCAAAAACCTAAGTAGCAAGTTAGATTAGCATATTCATATACATTTATCTATATCGCTAAACATACATTATAATCAGTAAACACTAATATAACAAAAATATTTCATTTTCAATTTAGAGCAAATTAAAGATGCAAAAGTTTTGGTCGAGCCAGCCAGGATTCGAACCTGGAATCTTCTGATCCGTAGTCAGACGCGTTATCCGTTGCGCCACTGGCCCTGCGTAAATGGTGATTTTTAATAGGAATTTAAAATAAATTTCTCTCTCTCTCTCTATATATATATATAAGGTGTAAGTATTTTATCCTATAAATTTAAATTCTAAATAACTTTAACATCGAGTACATTAATAAATTTTATATGCTGAAATTGTTCACGTTAACATCAACAAACCTGTTGGAATACCCTATATACTTTCAATGACCTATAACGACAATCGGTTGCAGCCTTATGTGTAACCGCGGCAAATAAAGAGGCTACATATATTTTTCGTTATCAGCATATTGCTCACATAATAACGTTTGTAACTAATAGTTATCTTTTGCAATATGTGAATGTAGATACAAGCTGGTTTATCGTTAAACGTTACAAAGTGCTAAAAAACTAAATCCAAGATTCCGAGTGAAAATAGTTGTTACGTGAAATTTATTTTGGTTAATGTAAATTTTTTTTATCTAGAATGTCAACATTTTTTGTCCAGCTGAATTGTACATTACAAATTTTCAAGCAGTCATCTACGGAATCAAAACAGCAGACGTGAGTTTTAAAGCTTTTTCACCAGTTGATTAAATATGTGAAATATCGTTTTAATGTAGCAGCTTGTCAATGAACTTGAACGCTATGTATTGTCTTTAACTAGGTCCTCAAATCTATATTACTGTGAAGACCCGAGAACCACGAACTATGTTTATCCTTCAAATTACCACAAGTTTAAGAGTTGACTATATTTTTGCATGAAAGTAAAAGAGCTAAATGTTACATGATTTATGTTTCAAAATAAAAAAAACAACAAAACATTTTGATATCCTTTTTTTCTTTAATGTCTTTATCTGTTTGTTATTTTCAATTCTACATTATTTAAAGGTTTGTAAAAATGTCTTACTGGTAATAAGAACAATCTTTGGAAATTGAAATTCTTTCTTAGAAGATTTAAACATAAACATAGATGACACACACACTGTATTTATTGTACTCTGCCATTTATAACACATAGCAAGCCAGTTTCTGCAGGAGTAATATCTGTCAACAAAAGCAATAGTATCGAGAGGTGTATGCATCTTCTAATGCATCACATTAAAATAGATTATCAATAATATATCAATTTATATGTGCTGCCCCCTGTGACTGAAAATTTGAAGTTTGGTTAGAACGTAGTTTAAGTTATAAGTTGTGATGCGTCTTGTACATCCACCATTTTATTTTATTTCCTCAGAATGTTTTTTTATGATATGATTTTTATACATTTTGTATAATACGTCTTAAATTTTATACCAGATATCCTGTTTTAACAGTACTAACCAATAAAATTCACTTGTTATCAAAAGTGAGCATATTTGACTGTGAAGCAATTCAAGAATATTGGTGCTATCTGTAAAACTCGTTATTACTAACGAAAACAGAAAGCAAGAAATATTAAACCCAATTTTACACACACTGATGTGTCGTACGGAAAAATTAGGAAATAAGTTTTTAATTTTTTTCTCCCCCAAAATATGAATATGTAGAGTTACAAAACACGCAAAGATAGCGCTGTTTGCCACTGAATATCCAAACCAAAAGAATCTGTTTGTTTGTTGTTAAGCGAAAACGTACAAAATGGACCATCTGTCGTGAGCTCACCACGAGTATTGATAACCTATTTTTTAGGATGTGATCCCGCAGACTTACCACTTAGCCACTGGAGGCAACAAATAAAAGTATACAATTATTTTATACAATATTATATATAGGGTTAAATATGATATAGCGATGGATCTAACTTTTTTCAGGCTCGAGTAACACTCTTTGTTTAAAGTTTTTTGTTTTGTTTTTGAAGAACAAACCCACTAAAAAGCCCCCAGTGGCACAGCGGTATGTCTGCGGACTTACAACGCTAGAAACCGGGTTTCGATACCCGTGGTGGGCAGAGCACAGATAGCCCATTGTGTAGCTTTGTGTATAAATTCAAACAAACAAACCCACTAAAAATCTACAAAATATATGAAACCTATTAGCAAGAATTCGTATTTTCAAAACTTACCCATTAACCCTCTAGCTACGGACAGGTCAAAAAGCGCACGTCACGACGTTTAAGACGAAAGCTTTAGATATGAGACTGTTTAGTGTTACTTGTGCTACAAAACTCCAAGAAACTTCATCTTGTATCTGTAGTTTGTTTGTTGTTAAGGGCAATCATTCTCAATGGGCTATATATGGTGTGTCCACCACGGGTATTGAAACCCATTTTTAATGTTATAACTTACCAGTAACTTACCGCTGAGTTACTGGGTGGCTGCATCTATAGAAACCAAACATGGAACAGGCTTCTCCCAGGGATCTAAAGATTATCTACTCCATGTATGACGACAATCAGTTCAGCAATTCGCTAGTTATAAGCGGACACACACACACACATGTACAGATTTTTCTCAAAAATAGTTAATAAATTATGTCATATTACTGAGATGATATTAAAACAAAGAATCTGATTTCATCTTCGTTCTTTGTTATTCCCCATTAATGCAAAATCTGTATTGTAGATAACATGGGTTGATAAGACATTTAATAATTGTTGTTCGAACGTTTATCCATTTGTCTATTTATTCTTTTATCCGTCCGCGGAGCTTTAATAAACTTTCAAGAAACTCCATGACACAACAAAAAATATAATTGGAATAGCTGATCAGTAGGTTGTCAATATAATAATAATTAGAATATACACTATCCTACCAAAAGTCATGGGACACACACACCCATGATCGCAGGAAAATGGGTGTGACGACGAAATTTGCAAATAGTTTGGCCTATAAAAGTGATTTTGAATTTGTACGCCAAACGATGAGTACGCGGAAAGAGCTAACAGAGTTTCAGAGGGGAAGTTTAGTTGGATGTCACTTGGGAAAAATGTCTGTTTGTGCTATTGCGCAACAATGAAACATTCCCAGGTCGACAGTTGGTAACGTACTGAAGAAACGGAAGCCCACAGGTGACAATGAGCCCAAGAAACGACCAGGTAGGCGTAAAATACTGACTAACAGGAGCCTTGAGAAGGCTGGTCAGCTCATCTCGCCGTCAGATTCTAGAGAATTTGTGTTTGGAGATGCGAGCAGCCACAGGCGATCCTATGTGTTTACACGACACATCGAGAGCTGCATGCCACGAATTTTCACGGAAGAGCTGCAGCCCACAAGCCGTTGATAACAAAAACAAATGCAGACCGTCGATTGGCACACCGAACCTGGACAGTGGATCAATGGAAATTGGTCCTGTCTCCACATGCTACACGCTCTTCCAGTCTGATGGATGTGTTTGGGTATGGAGAACACTCATTAGCTGAGTGTGTTGTTCCAACAGTGAAGTTTGGATGTGGCGGTATCATGGTCTGGGGGTGCTTCTCGTGGTATGGACTAGGTCCACTGGTCGCAGGGCATGGATCCACGAATGCTGAATCCTACATTGATGTTCTGAATAATTCTGTGTGTCCTACATTGTGGCAATTTTATGGTACCGACCCTTACACCTTCCAACATGATAACGCTCCATGTCACAAAGCAAGGATTGTGAACGCGTGGTTTGAAAAGTATAACATCGGAACATTGCACTGTTCAGCACAGAGTCCTGACCTCAACCCGATAGAACATCTCTAGG
>NW_013667341.1:14849-15455 GCF_000517525.1 Limulus polyphemus | reverse complement strand
ATGGTACCGACCCTTACACCTTCCAACATGATAACGCTCCATGTCACAAAGCAAGGATTGTGAACGCGTGGTTTGAAAAGTATAACATCGGAACATTGCACTGTTCAGCACAGAGTCCTGACCTCAACCCGATAGAACATCTCTAGGATGAACTGGAACGCAGAATCAGGGCAAGGCCAAGACGGCCCTCTTCAGTAGTGGAGCTTACTAATGCTTTAAAGGAGGAGTGGAGCACAATACCACCAGCTTTCTACCAGAAACCAGTATACAGTCTTCCACGACGCATTAAAGCAGTCATTAAGGCCAAAGGCGGGCCAACACGCTATTAATTTGTTAGAATAAAGGCATGCCTTATTCATAACTACCCGAGTATCATGACTTTTGGTAGGGTAGTGTATATATACACCTGGAAAAAAGTTAAGCACCCCCATGTTTTTTTCAAGTGATTCAGATTCGACGTTCTTGTGACTGATTATAAATTACCATTCAATCTAAACGTGTTTATCAAATGAAATTATGCATTATTGGGCACAAGAAAACAAGATTATCACTGTAAAATAACAATTTTAATTTACATATCATGACATCAAAATATGGACAGTTTTC
>NW_013667341.1:4505-14454 GCF_000517525.1 Limulus polyphemus | reverse complement strand
GCGCCTGATTTAAATGTCACACCTGAACGCTCACATCCTTTTAATTATGTTTGAAATTATGAACATTGCTCAACATCATGAAAATTAAACCTTATTTTCAATAAGCAATCCTGAAAAATATTTGGGGGTGCTTAACTTTTTTCCAGGTGTATATAAAAATACCGAAGTTGTTAGTTTCAAAACAATTTGTTTTGTTTATAACACCCTATTATCTTTATATGGTCTGGTCTTCTTTGTTCTTCATGCTTTGTTATAAGCCATTTTCTCTTCAGTAGATAAACTGCTTTTTTATGAAAATAATATTGACAACGTATTAAAAACACAAGGCTTTAAAAGAAAGGAGTTGTCCATGAAAAAAATATTCTTAATAACTTTTTGTTTTTAATGTGTTCATCTACCATCACATTCGTTGGTAAAAGGGTAGCCCAAGAGTTGGCGGTGGGTGGTGATGACTAGCTGCCTTCCCTCTAGTCTTACACTGCTAAATTAGGGACGGCTAGCGCAGATAACCCTCGTGTAGCTTTGCGCGAAATTAAAAAACAAACAAACAATCAACTACCATCACCAACAGTGCACTATAACAGCTATCCAACAGCATTTAAGGCATGTAATAATTATGCTTAATTTGAAATTGATTGTACTCTTGCTTTAAGTGCCAAAAATCCTTGTAATCAAATTTGAATTTGATAATAACGTTAAACAGTATAATCCGTATATTTAACGATACTCCTTCTTTGAGTTCTGTTGAGCAGAAAACACAATTTTCATGCTTTATAAATATGGAATGATCTAGTTTAATTACCAACCATGTAAAAACAGTTTATAAAGAGCACTTTTTGGCATTAATCATAGTAACTGCATTACACTAATCGCGGGAAAACCACCGAACCGGTTAAAGACTGCTCAGATTCGTTTATGCGTATCATTGATGCTGTGCGTAATCTCGTCATTTTTCAATATCAAAGTGCCTTTCTCACCACTATGTGGCGCCAGATATTTTTTTATTATGATCAAACATACGGTAATGTGTCTTGCGGCAAAAAAAAAAAAAAACAACCTGCAGGACACACTGTGTTATTAACAGGAGTGATAATTTAGGCAGGATACACTGTTATTAACAGGAGTGATAATTTAGGTAGGATACACTGTGTTATTAACAGGAGTGATAATTTAGGTAGGATACACTGTTATTAACAGGAGTGATAATTTAGGTAGGACACGCTGTGTTATTAACAGGAGTAACGATTTAGGTAGGACACACTGTGTTATTAACAGGAGTGATAATTTAGGCAGGATACACTGTTATTAACAGGAGTGATAATTTAGGTAGGACACACTGTGTTATTAACAGGAGTGATAATTTAGATAGGATACACTGTTATTAACAGGAGTGATAATTTAGGTAGGACACACTGTGTTATTAACAGGAGTGATAATTTAGGTAGGACACACTGTGTTATTAACAGGAGTGATAATTTAGGTAGGATACACTGTTATTAACAGGAGTGATAATTTAGGTAGGACACACTGTGTTATTAACAGGAGTGATAATTTAGGTAGGACACTGTGTTATTAACAGGAGTGATAATTTAGGTAGGACACACTGTGTTATTAACAGGAATGATAATTTAGAGAATATTCCACCTTCTGTAGCTCGGACTGTGGTAATCCAAACTATGTATATTTTCAGTGAATGTGGTTTTCTGGACTCTTACTTCACATATCCGCTTTCAAGGCAATCCATTAAAATATAACATCTCCAATTTCGATTGAATCTCTTTTCTTCTCACCAAAAGTACGGAAACTTTATCTGATAGTAAATCATACTTAACTTTTATGGACCTTTTTCACGTTTGGTATACCGAGATCTTTATAACCTACAATTAGGAGTCTCAGTTGATATAAATATAAGATACACGAGCAAAGTTATTCAATAAAAACCGCTCAAATTTAACGAAAATATTTGCGCACGCCTACGTAAAAAGTCACCACATGAATTATCGGTATATTTTGTTTTACCCACCATCATGGCTCAAGTTAAACAAAAGACGCAGCTTGACTAACACATGAATGAAGATTTGTTATAAATTTTTTATCAATGCTATAAGTGTAGCCACCAGTTTGGTCGCCAATTTTGATTTCATTCCTTTAAGCCGCACACTCAATCCTTTTTTGGCCGCACCTCTTTTTTCACACCTAAGATGTTTTTGATTAGATTTAATGAAAACAATATGCTAAACATACTATGAGGTGTGTCTAACACTAACACTTGAACAAACCTCCGACAGGAGTACAGGAAGTAATAAATAACGTTAAATCTTCTGTCAAAGTCAAAGAAAAAAACAAGAAAAAAAAAACAAAAACAAAATTAGCCTCTAGAACAAGGGTAGCCAACCCACAGCAGGGAGCCAGAATATCGCAATGTACATTATTGAAGAGCCACATGTGCACAGGGTTGAAATTCATAATAATAATTATAAAGATGATAATATTAATAACTTTGACAAAGTCCGAGACCAAACTGAGTCTTTAGCACCACCTAAGTGGTTCCGGACAATACAAATGCTTTTATTTTATAATATAATATAAATATTGTTGCTTTTACCAAAATGCTCATATTTTATATATAATGGAACATCAATTAAACATTTTAACTACATGTTTTAATAGATTTTCTTATACTTCTTAAGTCAAAACGTTTTATTTTAAATTACAGGCATAGTGAAATATGCTTTTTAAAGGAGCCGCATATCAGCTTTTGAAGAGCCGCGGGTTGGCACCCCTGCTCTAGAAAGTAGAAAGTTCAATAAAATTAATAATACCTCGAAAGAAAAAATACGACAGTGATTTATACGGCAAAAGCTGATGTAACTAAATTAATGCCATATTGTTGTACTATATACGGAACTGTTACATAGCTAGTATTAACTATATATATATAACAAGAACTTAAAATATGGCGGTTCACTATTACTCTAAACAATACAAAAAATTAAAATGTAGACGTGAAAGTTTTAAAAGGTCTTGATACTCTGTAAAACTTCTAAACCTATAATCAATAGTAAGAATATTGTTGAATTTCACATAGAACTGAATGTATTTTGTGTTTAAGATGCACAACTAGAAATCCCATTTGTAAAGAATGGTACTGAGTTTATGAGTTCAATCCACAAAATTTTGTATTGTTGAACATATCCTATTGCATCGAATAAGCTGTGAATAGACAACATTGTAACATAACTTATTCAGAACATTCGTATTTGGAAACAGAAACCCTTTAATTTTAAAATTGAAACTGTTCGTTTTGAATAATTTAAAGATGAATGCCAAATTAACAATACTGATATTTAAAACCACATATTGTGTTTCGTTTTTAGTGAAAGAGCTTTTTCTTCTTCTAAGACGTTCTCCTATGGATATGCTTATCTTTTCACTTTTTTTAAATGTTGCCTAGGAATGTCGATAGATGGCAATAAACTGTTGTCACCAAATAATAAGATAAAATCTTTTCGGGGCAGGCTAGGATCAGTTGCTGTATTAGTGAAAGCGCCGAATAATTATCAATAAAGTGTGCGTTGCTAGGCTTATTCTGAGAGAGGGCATTAAACTTCTCGAATATCATCATTTGATTTTTTTTCGTTTGTTGAATTTTGCATAAAGCTGCTTGAGAGTTATCTGCACTAATCGTCATTAATTGTGAAGTGATAGACTTGAGGGAAGGTAGCTAGACAATAGACATCATCGCCAAGTCTTGGGCAACTCTAATCGAATAGCGAGATTTGACCTTCACATAACGCATACAACAACTATTCAACATCACCCACCTCAAACTCTTGGGATACTCTTTTACTAACAAACAGTGAGAATTAAATTATAACTACTATATGACTGAAAGGTCGAGAATATTCGATGATGGGTTTCGATCCCGCGACCTATAGATTACGAATAGAGCGTCCTAACCATCATGACATCCTAGGCTTGTTAGAGAATTATCTAGCAGTGATAGAGTAGAGGGAAGGCAGCTAGTCAACACTGCCTACCGTCAAGTTATGGGCTATTTTTTTGCCAAAGAATAACGAGATTGACTGTCACGTTATAACGCTCCCACGGCTGAAAGAACAAGCATGTTTGGTGAAGTGGATTCGAACCCGCAACTCTCAGATTGTGAGTCGAGCGCCTTAGACACTTCCCAAAATAAAATTTTATGTTGGAGTAAGTTCCAATCACAAAGGCTTGCTTTATAGTCCACCAAAGATAGTACTTGGAACTAGAAAGTTGTGATAAGGATCTGATCTAATTTATAAGTCAAAGAGAAGAAAAATACTTAAATATGTTTCAAAACCACCACAAAGTCTTACAATCTATATATATATATATGCTATCCGAATAATATACGACAACACACATGACAAAACATTACACAATTGTGTTTGTTTGTTGGGTTTCGCGCAAAGCTACGTTTCTCATATTTATTGATATACTAAGTCAAGTTAACATGATAAAGAGATAGATCAATAAATAAAAGTACAACTCGATTGATAAAGCAATTAATTATCAGTCAGAAAGATCGTTTAATTTTAACATTCTTAAAGTACACCAAGAAATTGTATTCTGCAATGCACGATTTTTGTTTCTTTCTGTGGACGATTTTAATCTTTTAACAACAAAAAACATTTCTTCACAAAATGGAGAAGAAGATGCGTTGCGATGACTCATGATGTTCATGTGACGCAAGTTCGAAGTTGATGAAGTGCAAAGATAATGTTCAATACAGCTCGTTACACTCCACCAAATATGTAATTTAACTGTACTGGCGAAATTAAACCCTTCTCCATTTTTAATCAAATCAAGAGAATGACTACGATGATGTGCTGCATAACGTATAATATTGCCTGCCCAACATCTTCACACTACTCGATATTAAAGATAATGTGATACATTAACACAGAAAATTGTAGGAGGAAGTAATAATAATAATAATAATAACGGAAAATATATCCGATGCTTTTACTAAAATAGCAAACATCTGTGTTCATATACATAATTATAAGGAAAGAAAAGGTGCGAAAAATAGGGAGCATCGCATGTATAGGGTAGGCAAACAAATCTGGAGTATAAACTACACAATGAGAGATATATCTGCTAAAAAGGACCCACACAAACCTGGAGATACACCACTTAGCTTTTCGTAGCCCTTAGATGTGAAATTAAATTAGAAATTAAAAATTATGAACAGATGTGTCCGCAAAGTATCACGTCTAAAACCTTGCAAGGTTTATAATCAATTGTGAGAAGTTAGTTAACCCTAATAAAATACTTTTTTTTGTATCTAATTATACATTTTTTGGCGTAAAGCTACACGAGGACTATCTGCGCGATAATAGGTTACGTCAACTCCATAGTTTGACACACTAACCAATGGACCACCCTCGATCTTCGAATAAAACGAAAAAGTAATAAAATAAAGATATTTAATTAAAACAGACCACTGCTACAGAAGATAGCATTCCAGCCCTAATATTGCCAGACGCCTATATTAACAACCTAATGAAACCTCGGATAACTAGAGCTGAATAGACACATACATATATATGTATGTATATTAATCAAACACTCCATTGACTAGTATACTTTTAAATAAGCGTTAGGTTTGATCAAATACTTTAAGTGACAAAGTCGTCTTAAATGCAATAAAGGCAAGTTTTAATATTTTTATACACACACATGTAGTTTATTTAATGAATCAGTTTTGAAAAATCTCAAGAGAGGGCGCGGTAATTTCGTTAGTTTATCTGTAAGGTATTTCGAAGGTATTTCTGTGATGCCAATTACAGAAGTTATCATAAGAACAATTAATCTTGTTTTCTGCTCAATCATTCATCGCTGATAATAACAAAAACGATAACACTTAAAGCGCCCGGATAGATTTATAAAGACGTAATAACTATTTGTATTTGTTTAAACTGTAGCACAACTTTTGATAGTTTGTTTGACACAAATTGCAATTGTTTGCTCTTTTGAAAGATTTGGTTGAGAGTTAAGATGGCTGTTTGTCTGCACTAATTTGTTCGTAAGTGCAGAAGTCTCTTGGATATTGCTTCCTTTAGTAGTTTGAGTGTGGAATAAATTTCTTTATTTTATTTTAATAATTTTAGAACAGCTTTTAGAACAAATGAACTGCAAGACATTTTAACACTATTGAGTTAACGTACTGTGAAGCACCACATAGTTGTAAGAGATACTTTATAGCATATTTATTCAGCTTAAATCACAACTCGACTTTCCATAGATTTTCACTTAAATCGCATTGTGGCAATTAGTAAAAACATAAACTGAGATGAGAAAGTCACGCAACTTTCTTCGACAAATATGCTTTCAATTAGATACTTGGAAATATCCGCTTTGTGAGAAACTCATCGGCGTTGTTCATCTTATGAGTTTAAATGAAGCAAGCTGCAGCTTCCATTTTTCCTTCATATCCTAGCTGTCAAAGGCCACGAAAAAACAGGCGAGGCCATTGAAATAATTGCATTCTTGAAGATCCATTAGTTTTATTAGTCTAAGACTTAAGACAAAATGAGATTATTTTCCTATCACCACATTAGGCTGGAACAGTGCGCGTGCAAGTGTTCTTTGATTAAGACATCTACGTGAAGCAACTGGGTTATTGTTAATAACGAAAATAATGTTTTTTTTCCTTCCAGAACATGATCTAGAATAACCAATTAATTATGTAAAGTAAAAATTACCCAATAGTATGGTTGTTAAGATTTAAGTATATGTGAAAAAGACAAAACAAATATGGTCTGGGCATCGTCGTGTATGGAAAAGCCTATTGTAAAAAATCAATTATAGGAATCAACCAAAGAAAACTGAGAACACAAGAAAAAATACAAAATATTTTTCCACTTAAGTAGCGACACTGCCAAGAGCACCTTTTTTAAAGTTCTGTTTTTCTCTTAATATGCCCCCCAGTGACACAGCGGTATGTCTGCGGACTTACAACGCTATAAACCGGGTTTCGATACCCGTGGTGGGCAGAGCACAGATAGCCCTTGTGTAGCTTTGTGCATAATTAAAAACAAACAAACAAACAAACAAAAACAAATTCTCTTAATAAATAAAAGTGTTCGTTTCTGGTTGTGAAAACTGCACACTTAAGTGCAGACCTACTACAACAAGAGGGAATCCTCGATAGCCGCGGTACTTGTAATTATTTTAGGCAGAATTAGAGTAAATTAATCTATGAGACCTTTTTTCTCCTTTTTATTAGCCATATTTTTGTGCGTCAGCAATACCAAGAGTAGGGGTGCGTGTATACCAAATTCGATTTTATTACTCGTAATAATCTCTACCAGCCTACCCTCAAACTGAAATTCTTTTAGCAGGATTAGAATACATTAATCTATGAAACCTTGGAAGTGATCAAATACATCAATCGAAAGGGTTTGACCTCCTGAGTCCAAAACTATAATTAGATCTCAAATTGGTCAAGAGATGACGGAGCTATGAACTAAAATGTTGTTAGAAAAACTGGAAGCTTCTCACCAGTTGTTCTAGCCTCCTAGTGAAAAAAAAAATGGTAACTCGAAATACATTGTTACTGCTGTTCTTTTTTTTTTTGATAAAACAAAAGACACGTATTTATCAAAGGCGTAGCCAGGAGGAGGATATTGGGGATCAATTACCCTTGGAAATTTCAGAATTGTTTTGCGTATGTATTTGTTACTTGTTACATGTGTAGTCCTTGTTGTCAACGGCGTAGGGAAATTATGCGTATACTGTGTTCACGCATAGGAGAAATATGACATGGAAGGGTGGTCAACATTGTAAGAGAACTGATAAGAATCATATGATCTTAATGTTTATTTTTTCTTACAAAAGTTTTACGCGTATATGTATTTCAGTGATCTATGTATTTTATTATAAATATAGCGTTTGTAGAATGGTACATTCCTCAGAGAAAAAAAGAAAAACTTCATAGCAAAAATAATTTTTTGCTTATATGAAACGTAATAACACAACCTATGAATGTCGTAATAACTATCCCTCATAGTACCCCCCCCCCCCACGAACAAAAATCTTCTCTGATACTTATTATCAACAAACTTCAACATCTTAAAAACTAGGAGGTGACAAGTAAGTCCTGTGTTAATAAGTGATAAGCTGACCATAACTCTATTGACTTCTAGTTACTATCACGTGTAAAAAGACCAAATACGTGTACATTTACAGGTTAGACAGCTGTGATGGTTTGAAAAAAAAATAGTAGTTTTTTTTCTATACGCTTTCTACCTCAAAATGTTTTAGTTGTTTTGAGACTTCAGCGGAAGTATACAATTCACATTTAGCTTTATATATATATATATTGTTTTGTTTCCACGAGATAGACGTCACCCTCCGTCTTCATTAACGCCATCGCTCTGTCAGTAAAAGTAAAGTGGATCATATTTAATATATTAAAAACAATATATATTTAGAGTCAAGGCTATTGAGAAAGCTAGCACTTTTTTTAATTTTCTTATTTCAAAAATGACTCTGAAACTTTACAATCTACAGGAAAGTTCCTATGTAAACGTCAAAAAAGAAATGAAAATCGTGGAAATATGAACAAGGACATAAGTACCGACTAAGCTTCTTTCAGTAATATTTCAGTTATATATTTGTATGCTCATCAAAGTAAATATAATTATTTATAATACACCGCATTTGTGAAAATAAAATAAAAAGCATTAACTCGCAGAAAAAAAAAATGTTTATGACGTTAAGTTCTGCCACTGTTCTCTTTCATTATTTTTCTTTATGATAAACAAACAAAAACGCAACCAGTAAGTCAAAGATCTAATGATGTTAAAAAAAAAGTTGCGGCAAAAAGGATTGAGTGTGCGACTTAAATGAATGAAATCAAAATTGGTGACCAAACTGGTAGCTACACTTATAGCATTGATGAAAATTTTACAGCAAATATTCATTCATGAGTTAGCTAGACCGCGTATTTTCTTTTACCCACCATCATACCTCAAGTTTAAAAAAACAAACAAACAACAACAACAAAAAAAATAAATAAATAAACGCAGCCTGGCTAACTAATGAATGAATATTTTCTGTACAATTCTTATCAGTGCCATAAGTGTAGCTTTCAGTTTGGCCGTCAGTTTTCATTTCATTCCTTTAAGTCGCACATCTCGGGTGTTTTTGATTAGATATCATGGCTTTTTGACAATACACAACAACAAATCACACCAAGTAAGAAAGCGACACTCGATAGTAACCAACATCAGCTTTAGGAATGCAACCCTATTATTCGAAACAAACCTTTACTTTACAGAACCAAACAGATTCTTTAAAATATATGGTGGTAGTTTTTCCTCTCTAAAACAGTGTTAATATCTTCCTTTATACTAACGCCATGGAATTTAGATTAACAGTTTCTTGTCATCAGCCCCATGCAATCGGTACAGCCCTATTAAACATCATTATTTATGCTAATTGCTTAAGCTAATATCACGTGACGCTAAACGCTCTTAGATTAGGGTAATTTAATAAAATTTAGTAAATTTGTGCTGAAAAATTGGCAATGAATAATCAATTATAACCGTCCACCCGTATGATTCTTTTGAAACCTTGAGCTAGAAACTATTAATCTAGTTTGCATGGCCTAACCAATACTTATGTATCTTTACGTCTTTTCACCATATAGTTTTGCTGCTCTAAATCAGCCGTCTTTAATCCGAATGATAACAACTAAAAACGGTGAAGCTGTAGTAAACATGCTAAACCGATAGCTCATGTGGTGACTTTTTGCGTAGGCGTGCGCAAATATTTTCGTTAAATTTGAGCGGTTTTTGTTGAATAACTTTGCACGTGTCTTATATTTACATCAAAACAGACTCCTAATTGTAGGCTGTAAAGTTCTATCAGTGTACGAACTTTGAAAAAATTGTATGTA
>NW_013667341.1:0-3555 GCF_000517525.1 Limulus polyphemus | reverse complement strand
GTTTGATTTTAACCCCATGATGTCTTCTGTTCTGTTAATAGTTACACTGTAACCTAAAGCCGTCTTGAGCTTTATATAAACAGATTTCAGAGTTATTCTGATATTCTATTGTCGTCCATAACAGATTATTTGAAACCCATGCAATTGCTGGAGCATTCTGTGCACCAATAAAATATTATAAAATAAATTGCTTATTATTTCAGCACGAATGCAAGCTATACTTTTTGGCGTGAAATTAATAACCAAGAAAGACTATGATCTCATTTCACACTTCGTTGCCATTTATGGAATATATTTTGCTTTAACTTTATTTCATCTGAAAAAGAAGTTTTGTCATCACGGTGCAGTAAATATTGACTAACTTCGGCAAATCGTCTTGTGTAGAAAGACTTTTCGTCAACAATACATACAAATTTGGAAAACGTGCTCCTGCGGAAGACTGAGTTTAGAAAAATCAATTGAGTGGCAATATTTCTCAAAATGCTTTACTACATTCCTACGGCTGTTGTTTTCTTATGGGCTATTCTAGGACCAACATTTTTTTTTTTTAGTTTGCTATATATTGCAAACTTCTAGGTGTAGGATGTAGTTGAGTTATTGCCTCTAAGCCCTAGCACATAAGAATAAGCTTTTCAGCTATATGGTCACAAAAATAAATGACCTTCCATTTCTAGCTCTCAGAGTGATGTGACTTAGCTCACCCTATGCTCGGGACAGTCACTCTAGTCATTAATATGACACTGTGAGAAAGGTGGTGGTCCTCCACGTGCAAGTCTGACTAAAACTTTAACCGCCTCTTATTAGTAACTCTACAGACAAATAAATAATAAAATTTCAGCCGTATCGGCTTGCTAATTCCAAAATGACTACTTCGTTCATTTTTCCTAATAATTATAGTTTTCCTCTTTCCTTTTACACCTGCATTACAGCTATTTTTTACTAGTAAGTATACCCATCGGCACAATTAACGATTTTTATTCCTGGCTCTTAGGTGTGGTGGCTTAGCAGTAAGCTTGAGTACTTCTAATGCTAACATTCTGAGTTCTATCCCTGCAGTGAGCAGCTTTACGCTTGAACAAGTAGAGTTGGTTACCGTCTACGTATTATTATAGCCTTAGTTAATATCAATTTATATTAATAATAAATTCTAATAAATAAGGTTGCCTTCAAGTCCATTAAACGAAGAACGTGACTTATCTTTTGAGAAACAAACCAAATCCTCAACAATGTATGATTTTATCACTTTTTTTGGGGATAATCAGTTGCGTCATTTGTTAAGTGAACTATTTCGTTAAAAATTAAGAGCTTATCTTATTAAAAATCAGCACAGGAAAGTGTTAAAACGACTTTGAAAATGTAAATCAACAAGTCACGTGATAACCACAATCCATATATAAAGGTACAGTGGAACAGAATGTATCAAAACTACATTTTGACATTGTTTGTCATTAAGGTAGATAATGTGATGCCACCAAAATTGTCACTTTTAAGAAAGGTATGTAACAACTCTTTATTATACAAAATGTTCAAACACTCAAATCATAAAGATGTGTTCAGATCAGGGATTTAGAATTTCCAAGACGAGGATATCCCTTGTTTTTAATTAATGGCGTTGAAAATCTAAGGAATATAGACCATCTTGGGAAACCAGGACCATCTAGAAATAGACCAACAATAAGTCGTACCCTTGCTGGTAAGCAAAATGCTGCGTCTTGTAACAGGAAAGAATCCACGAATACAAAGGTCAGTACTCAACATAATCAACAATATCTCCATTTGGAAAAGTGACATAAGTTACTTTTACAATATACGCGTTCAACCATCGCATATCTCAAGCAGCTATAGAATGAAATAGGTATTCGAGCAATTCCATACAAAGACAGCGCCTATGGATTTCCGTGTGAACAGATTGTTGAAACTGGTGCTGAGAAACCGTCATCCTCGTACACTAGCTTGATTGTAGAAAGCATGCAAGGAGAAAGGGTTTCCTTTGAACATAACAAGCTTACAGCGGAGCCTTTTTCTATGGAAACTATGCTGCAAAGCTTTTATAAAAATGTATGGTCATCAGATAAAGCACAACAGACTTCATAACAGAGACTGTAACGACGTGGATAGGCTCCAAAGTGTTTTAATATAACATACTAGACTTGTATTTCTCTGTTACGAAGGTCGTTTACATACCACTCAAATCAAATCTAACACTACTGAGACATATGAAACATTCTTAAACATTACACATGAAAAATCTGTCAAAAAAGCTATTAAATAATATACACACATATATGTATTTGCTATCAGTGCCTCTTACTTGGACAGCGCAATATATGTACTGTGATACTCACTGAAAGAGACCCCTTTGCTCTTAATTTTCTAAACTGAAGATATCTTACCCATGCTAGGCTTGGCATGGCCTAGTGGTTAAGGCATTTGACTCGCAATGTGTGGATCACGGATCCGAATCCCATCACGCTCGTCCTTTCAACCGTGGGGGCATTATAATGTGATGGTCAATTCCACTTTTAGTTGGTAAAGAATAATTTAAGAGTTGGCAGTGAATAGTTGACTAGCTGCTTTCCCACTAGCCTATCACTTCTAAATTAAGGACGACCAGCGCAGATAGCCCTCGAGTAGTTTTGCGCAAAATTCAACAAAACAAACAAACAGACTTACCCATGTTTTCCTTAGCTTTCGTTAAGATAAATACCAACTCGGTGGCGTATCTTTTAAATGTTATCTAGTTACGCTACTGGCAAAACGTTTAATACTGATTAGTGTAAGTAGCTGAAGAGCTGACGCTCAGAACCTCTGGTTGGCAGAAAGAAAGGTTCGCACGTGGAATCACATCTGGCATCAATGTTCTTCCATATCAGACTATGGTCCATATCTCAGCTGAAGCTATTGAACTTAATTGACAAAGAAAAATCTAACACAATCAATTTCATTATTAAAACATCATGAGCAGGTTGACAAACAACTAAGTTATATATATATATATTTATATGGACAGTATAGGTCATCGCCACTTACCCATTTCAACAGTAAGCCATCCATATAAAATATACTGTCGGCTATGATCAATCTTTATGCATTTTTTACTAGCTTGTAATACAATGTTTTTAAGTTTGCCTATAGATAATGACTTACACGTGAAGACAAGAGGCTGTTACTCTGATGATAATAAATTTCAGGTTACTTAAATAACTGGAGGTTAAAAAAGTCATTGTAACGAACGTACACTAGGACAGAATTGGAAATGTTCACATTTCGGTTATACCTTCTACAACTAACAACTGATTTGTTTTCAGAAGGACCTAGAATTGTAAACAATTCTCGTAAAAATATGAAATACATATTGTCCGTGTTTCATAAAATTTGGGTTTCTGGTTTGTTTTATAAATTGATTATTTTGGTTAATGTATGTCACAGCGTACCGGCGCTTTTAAAATGTAGTTTGTACCTAATGATGACAAAACCTTGTCGAAACGTTGTACATTTGCTGTTATGTTAAACTTATATTAAAGTTTTTCTTCATTACCCATTCAAGCCGTCTCC
>NW_013667340.1:256906-260456 GCF_000517525.1 Limulus polyphemus | reverse complement strand
ATTTTCTTCTCTAAAACACTGTTAATAGCTTCCTTTATAGTAACGCTATGGAATTTAGATTAACAGTTTCTTGTCATCACTCTTATTCAATCGGTACAGCCGTATCAAGCATCATTCTTTATGCTAATTGCTTAAGTTCGTATCCCGTAACGCTAAACGCTCTTTAAATAGCATAATTTCATAAAATTTAGTAAATTTGTATTGAAAAGTTAGCAATGAATAATAACTATCCACCCGTATGATTATTTTGAAAACTTGAGCTAGAAACTGCTAATCTTGTTTGCTTGGCCTAACCAATACTTATGTATCTGCAAGTCCTTTCTTCTTATAGTTTTGCTGCTCGAAGTTAGCAGTCATTAATCCGAATGACAAAAAAACTAAAAACGGTCCACTTTTAATCTCCGGTGAAGCTGTAGTGAAAATGTTAAACCGATAGCTCACGTGACTTTATGCGTAAGCGTCCGTTAAATTTGAGACTTCTAATTGTAGGCTGTAAAGATCTATCAGTGTATCAAATTTGACAAAAATCCATAAAAGTTAAGTACGGTTTTCTATCAAATAAAGTTTCCATACTTTTGGTGCAAAGAAAAAATAAAATAAGAAGAAACTCAATCAAAATTGGAGATGTTATATCTCAGGTATTTCTTAATGGATTGCCTTGAAATTTGGTATGTGAAGTAAGAGTCCAGTAGAGCACATCCACTGAAAATATGTGGATGTTTGGATTACCGCTGTCCGAGCTACAGAAGATGGAAAATCGCTAAACTCACTCCTGTTAATAAAACACAGTGTGTCCTACAGGTTGTTTTTTTAGCCGTAAGACTGATGTATGAGTCCATTTTCCCCTTTTTATAAGCTTTTTTTTGTGCGCCAACAATAACAAGCGTGGGGTGAGCGTATACCAGCTTCGATTTTATTACTCTTCAAGATCTCTATCGGCCTATTCTTAAATTGAAATTATTTTAGGCAGGATTAGAATAAATTAATATATGAGACCTTGGGCGTGGTCAAATACATCAGTCGAAATGGTTTGACCTCCTGAGTCCAAAACTGTAATTATATCCCAAATCGGTTAAAAGATGATGGAGTTATGAGCTAAAATTTTGTACAAATTCAGAGACATTCTACGAGCCATTATGCCACGGCTAAAAAAAACCAAAATGGCGAGTAGTGTGATATTCTCAGGTAACTATGAATTCCCCCAAGTGGTCCAGAGAATAACAGAAGATTCGCCAAAATATTTACCGTGAAATAATTCTGTATTCTCTGAATAACTGAGTTCACAAGCGAAAGAAAAACAACGAGACTGTGCAAAATTGTACAATCACAATAGACAATATTTATTTATTTCACAAACACAGTGTAGGTGTATTTACTTATCACAAGAGACAGTCACCTTTACTGGAAAATTATTTCCAAAACCGTTTCTCTCTCAAGAGTTGTTCCAAACTTATTCAGGTGAGATCTTGTACCTAACTGATTAAACATTATGTTACTTAGTTGAATCTATAATGTTACGTTTACCCAGATCGACTAACGCTACCATGTGACCCGTCATTTTCATTGGATGATAAAGGAGGTGATAACTTCAAGAAATGACCTGAGTACCAATGGAAAAGACGACTATAACTTTATAAAATATGTACAACCTTACAGTTATCTTTCCCTAGGGAAGATAAAAAGGTGTTATCTCAGGGGAACAACAGACAGCCAGAGTGACAGCAAAATAATGACTTCTATGACCAATATGTTGTTTGAAACTGCAGACACCCGCATGAATGACAAGTATTATAATACTTAGGCAAGAAACAGAGTAAAAATAATAAAAATCAATACAAGGCTTAAAACTTTCACTTCCACCCGTGCATTATGAAATTCGTGTCTCTTTAAAGGAAATGGGGAAAGGTTTAATCTAGTGGTTAGCACACTGGCTTGTGAATAGAAATGTCTAAGGTTAGAGACGTAATACCACTGAACACGTATCGCATTTTGAGCTGTAGTTACATCATGTAAGTGACAGTTAATCTCATTATTCCTTTCAAAGAGCAGGTGGTCCTGGTAACAGGGAATTCTGGTGACAGGTGCTCCTGATGACAGCCATCCTTCTGGTTCTCAGTTCAAAATTAGGGGCAACTCTAGATGAATCCTAGGGCTTCTGGTTTGGTCGTCTAGTTTATTTGTTTTTTTTAATTTCGCGCAAAGCTCCACGAGGGCTATCTGCGCTAGCCGTCCCTAATTTAGCAGTGTAAGACTAGAGGGAAGGCAGCTAGTCATCACCACCCACCGCCAACACTTGAGCTACTCTTTTACCAACGAATAGTAGGATTGACCGTCACATTATAACGCCTCCCACGGCTGAAAGGACGAGCATGTTTGGTGTGACGGGGATTCCAGCCCGCCACCCTCAGATTGCGAGTCGAGCGCCCTTATCACCTGGCCATGTCGGGTCTGGTCGTCTAGACTACTTGTACATAAAATGTCGTTTGGGTTGAAATTTCCTATCTTTTAAAGCAAATGATAAATAAAGATAATACTTAACGACTACGTGTACATAAAATGTCGTTTGGGTTGAAATTTCCTATCTTTTAAAGCAAATGATAAATAAAGATAATATTTAACGCAATAAACTAACGTATTTCTTACAATATCTAGCACGATAAATATTTTCTGAATCCAATTGTCCTTAAGTACGCAATTAATTATGAGATACGCAAGGTTACAAGATCATTCTAATTCTGCAGAGACAACGTTTAGTTTTGTTTGGAGATATAAACGTACACATTGTCTTGCTGAACAGTACAAGAAACAATCTATAAAGACAAACGTGATTCGATCAGGCTTTTAAAGCTATCCGTATACGTCAAAAGACAGGTGCAGTCGTAGCAATGTCTTTCGTCTTAAAACACACAAAAGTAATGAATCACATGGGCTTAAGGTTGTGACGTGACACGGGAGGGGGATAAGGCCTGTCCACTCAGTACTTAGGTCTACCTACATCCTAATACTTCATATGTATCTCTTTTCATTCCATCTAACTTGTCTCCAAGGGTTTATACGCCTCCTACCCAACGGTTGTAATTCAAGGCCCATCCCAAATTTCGTACCTAGCTACACCGCTGAGCCTAAATATATGAAATCAAATCAAACAAGTATCTTTATTATTTATCTTAGATTTACATAGGTTATATGTTTATATTATATGCATATGGCGAGGGTAGCTCGACACATGAATGTAGCACAATGGGGGAATTTCTTTTAATGTTAAGCCTATTCTTCAATAGGGTCAACAAAACAGACTTGATATGAAGGCACTTGTGCAAGAAAAATTAATGATCTAATGTAAAAATAAAAGAGGCTCCCTTTATTCCGCTGGTGCGATCTCTTTCAAAGGCGCTTCTGCTCAGACAAGTAGTCGCATTATTAACTATATTTTATAGATAAAACTAGAAAAATAAACCTCGTTTTATTAAAAGAAGCACCTAGTTGTATCGCATTAACAACAAAACAAAAGGATTTAGCAAGTGTAGCAAATAAATAAAGTAACACAAAA
>NW_013667340.1:238339-255929 GCF_000517525.1 Limulus polyphemus | reverse complement strand
TGATACTTTATCATTACTTATCGACTTTCGTGCTTGCACTTTTTCTGGTTTCTATGAAAACAATCTCAAGCTTATTAAAGATGGATGACGTCTAGAAAATTCTCTAAAAAAATTTTAAAATTTTCTAAGATTATTATTTATACTACCCAAATAAAATGTTTTGACAGTCCAATAATCTTGTAAGTTATTTTGAAACTAAAACAGCGTTTAATTGAACGCAATTCGACAGGAAAATAATGGAATCTACAATTCTTTTATTGTATCCGAATTCTACTAACAGCTCATGTTAAATATTATTACGCTAAACTTCTGTTTTATATCACGAGAGGGCGGGTCATGGTAGTGTCGTCATGAGCAGATAGATACAAGACGTGCTGATCGGAGGCGCTCGTCAGTTGATGGCAAAACTTTTCATTTGTTAGAATAGAAAGTTCCGGCCCGAAGTTTTACACCAGTTGATCTTATACGTCGCCGCAAGTTTGTGATTAAAACAGATTAAATTCCAGTCGTCACGACAGAATAATATAGATTAAATTCCAGTCGTCCTGCTTCAGAGCACGACAGAATAATCTTCTACATCTGTCTTCTTTTACCTTTGAAGATTTTACCTTTACTGATGTTAATACTAAATTTTAGTCGAAAGCCAAGGAACATGGCGCGGATTACAGAAACATTTCGTACATCACCATCAACACTTTGTACATTGTTCGTATTTCAAGTTTCAAACCTTGCAACGATATCAATGGCTTTTTTTGTGGGTCATTTGTTGTTGATTTCGTTGTATCAAGTTTCCGTTGCTTCTCACCGCCAGCATTTAAATATCCGACATTTACCCAAAATGAGTGAACTCGCCAATCTACTCTCGCAAAATTTTAGCGACACCGAAACTTTCTTTCACCATTTGAACTTGGAAAACGTAGATTTTTGGAAATCAAGAACTTTAAACTCTCGATCTGTGTTGGGCTGGACTTGGAACAAAACAAACACCAGTCTGAACTATACCTGGCCAGTGAAAAGGGTGGCCGAAATAGAAGGGGACATTATTCTCGGTGGGCTTATGATGGTGCATGAGCGCGAAGACACCCAGATCTGTGGACCAATAATGCCTCAGGGTGGGATTCAGGCCTTGGAATGTATGCTATATACCATCGACTGGGTAAATAGCCAGGAAAACTTTCTACCAGGTGTCACTCTCGGTGCTTATATCCTGGACGACTGTGATAAAGACACTTACGGGCTGGAACAGGCGGTAGATTTTATCAAAGGTAAGTTAGCTATTTGATTAGTCTTTATGTAAAACTTGGGTTTAGAACACGAACTGACTTTTGAGCATTCACGTGGCTTGTAATCAAATATTAATTGTATTGAGGTTGATTCATCTTTTTGTTTTTTACATGGAGTGGGGATAAACATTAGGGAGGACCATTCCCCCCCCACCCTCAGAGAAGTGAACTTGTTTATATAGAAATAAAGTATGTTTAATAATTAAAATTCAGTTAAGCAGTTCATAAAAACAGAGTGAAACTATTTTCGCGTGTAAATAATAATAATATTTAAAGTGGTCAAAGTACAAACTGTTTATATGTATATCTAGTATCAGTATTTTATGATATTTTATCGCAATAACTACAGTTGCTTTTCACAAAATAATAAGCTCTATACCAAAGAGAAACCTGGAGAGTTTTCAGAGCTATGTTATCCTTTACAATCTATATAAAAATTGTCGATTTGGTTTGATGTAGTTGCTCTCCACATCACGAAACGTACATTTCGTCTTCATTAAATAACTCGACATCATGTTATCAACAATACTTTATGAACTTGAGATTGATTTATAACTTGATTAACTTGACTGCTGTAAATTACCAAACAAAATAAATTCATGTTGCTCTTTCACAACTTTTCGGAAGTTCAAACTATATGTTAATACAACTTGAACGATTGGAGACAAATGGCCAAAGAAAGTGTTATAGCAGTATCATCAATATACTTTCAGGTTTTGGTTTTGTGGATCCTTCTACAGTTTTTCATATCGTGACATATATTCCTATGTGTATGATAAGGAATATCATTCAAGGTTAAAAAAAAAGCACATCTCTATAAAGAATCATATCCCCCCCACAAGGCATTTTCTTTTGAAAAAAATACCCACATCTAGTGAAAGTGAAATGTTTATTCGAACAAATAAAGTGAAATTCTACACATTTACTGTTTCCATTTCACGTGAAAAGTTGAATGCTTTCTACTTTAATAGATTTTAGAAATGCCAATCCATAAAGAAGGTTTTATATTTTAGATTTACAAGTAAAACTTCCATAATTAAATGAAGGCCTTTACAAAATGATCTTCCATAGTTAGTTGAAGAAGGCCTTCACAAAATGATCTTCCATAGTTAGATGAAGGCCTTTACAAAATGATCTTTCATAGTTAGATGAAGAAGGCCTTTACAAAATGATCTTCCATAGTTAGACGAAGAAGGCCTTAACAAAATGATCTTCCATAGTTAGTTGAAGAAGGCCTTTACAAAATGAACTTCCATAGTTACTTGAAGAAGGCTTTTACAAAATGATCTTCCATAATTAGATGAAGAAGGCCTTTACAAAATGAACTTCCATAGTTAGTTGAAGAAGGCCTTTACAAAATGATCTTCCATAGTTAGACGAAGAAGGCCTTAACAAAATGATCTTCCATAGTTAGATGAAGGCCTTTACAAAATGATCTTCCATAGTTAGACGAAGAAGGTCTTAACAAAATGATCTTCCATAGTTAGATGAAGAAGGCCTTTACAAAATGATCTTCCATAGTTACACGAAGAAGGTCTTAACAAAATGATCTTCCATAGTTAGTTGAAGAAGGCCTTTACAAAATGATCTTCCACAGTTAGTTGAAGAAGGCCTTTACAAAATGATCTTCCACAGTTAGATGAAGAAGGCCTTGTATTATAGATTTAAACCGATAGTTTTCCTTTATCTCCTAGCGGAATAGAAACTGTCATTATACTTATCAGTTACCAGTGTGTAATTTCTTGAAACCTTGATAGGATTTTATCGCCAAGTTAAAACATAATAAATTTATTCTTGTCTTAAAATACCAGTATTTAAAACAAACAATTTCCTCGTCTCTTTGGTCTGAAACAACTCAGTTTCTGTACTACGAAGGAGTTGGTATGACAGAGAAATGTCTGTAATATTACGTATCGCGCACAACTGCAGTATCATGACTATTAGAAAAAGTAAAGTATTATACTTAAAGGACAGTTTAAATACATTTAGAACTTTAACAAAGCATTTCTTAGTTAAAATTAAAACTAAATATTTATTTTGCATTTCCAACAAACGTTAATTTTGTTTTAATTTTCATCCCATGTCCTTTTATACGCGTATTTAAGTTAGCAGGACTACACAGTACGTTAACTCTTAGTTTTCAAATTACTGACTTATCTTTGTAGCGTTTACTACCAGTGAGGCCCACATATTGCATAATATTAAATAATTTTATGTTTTTCTCCTTTACAACACTTAATGTAAAGAACTTTCCAGAAAAAAGAAAAAAAGAAGAGAGAAATATAATAATTTTGTATGCAAAATATTTAGGAAATCAATTAGAACTTAGTGAGACTAGTTAGAATATGTATGGTATTGTTTTTAATACATCTTTGTGCAACTAACGTGGGACTATCTAAACCAGTACTTCCCAAAAAATTTCAGTTCGCGGCAAATGTAAGTAAGTCCGTATGGAAGGCCTTGAGGCATCCCCCTCCCCCAGACTAAGACAGGCAGAAATTTCTGTTATACTGTGTATCGAGGAACGAATAAATCAAATTTGAAATTTCAAAAGTGTATTAAACTGGCAATAAATTTACATTACTAAATAAAAAAATTACTTAATAATTGCAAAATAATAATATAACACAACCTATTTAGGAGTGAAGGTAAATAACTGCGAACATGACGACTGTATGAATTTGAACAAGTGTAGAAAAAATGGAGGTCATAAAAAGAATCTTGAAAAATCACCAAAATAGTATTTTTAACGTTATCAAATTAAAGTTATGAATTTAGAAAAGTCATCCGCATGCGTTAAAATACATTACGGTTTGCGAAGATCATGTAGAGTTCAGCAAAGGCCAAATAAAGGTCAACTTCTTAAATTGTCCAAAACAATTAATTTGAAGGTATCACATTACAGCAATGATCTCATGCATGTACTCTTAAAACATGCAACGACAGTTGAAAGCATTTGAAACATGGTGTTATAGACGAAGTATAAAGATTAGATACATAGAAAAAAAACTAAAGAGGAAGTATTGTAATGAAGGGTAGATTTTGATCTTCAAACCTTCGATAGTCCTAATGTGCACAATTTACTAATGATATCACCAGTATGTTACAGGTAATCAGTATAAATTAAATAAAACATTAACGTGTAGTTTAAAAATGCGATATATGGAACAGTAATCATGTTTTGACATTTAAAAAATGCACCTTGCTTATGCACGTGTAAGTTTGCATGGCAAGAGCACACTATTGCAGCTAAGAACTACAGTTGACTTAATCAAAACAAACCTTTATTTAACAATTTGTTTTTGAATTTCGCCCAAAGCGACACGAGGGCCATCTGCGCTAGCCGTCCCTAATTTAGCAGTGTAAGACTAGAGGGAAGGCAGCTAGTCATCACCACCCACCGCCAACTCTTGGGCTACTCTTTTACCAACGAATAGTGGGATTGACCGTCACGTTATAACGCCCCCACGGCTGAAAGGACGAGCATGTTTGGTGAGACGGGGATTCGAACCCGCGACCTTCAGATTGCGAGTCGAGCGCCCTAACCACCTGGCCATGCCGGGCCCTATTTAACAATAGTAGTTCCAAGCAGGTTAATAGTCATAATCATTTTAACATAGAACAGTTGATTAATTGAAACACACACACAACAAACATGATAATAAATGAACAGTAAAACAGGACGGATTAACACTAACTTTTATAAAATAAATACAGACATTCAACTGTATCAAAAGTTACATGAAAGACTGTTATTATTAGTTACATTTTAAACAATATTGTTGATTCATTTAGCATCCGGGGTGTATGTGTGTAGAGTTACACCGATGCTCCTTTTACAACAATAAAATTATTACTGATGGTGTATATTTACTCAGTATAACACTTCTTTTACGGCAGGTACACTAGACATTCAGGACATCTTATTGAAACAATGCAGCCGCTAACCATACCTCCCACCCCTGTATTTGATCAAAATCGTCTGCTCCAGTGCACGGAAGTGTGTGCTGCTGTAGACCGTTTCTAGGTGTATTTTGTTGTTGTTGTTTTTTACTGGTGATGGGAAGGGAGGGAGGAGGTTAATACATAAAATTTTGTTGAAGTAGTCGACAATGTATGAGTCAAACGATAGACTTTCCCGATTGAGTGACATTTAATATATGATTACAAGTCATACATTGTCAAACGGGTTCTGTTAACAAGAAGAAACAAAAAACAACAACACTATTCGAGCGCCGCCTGACAAAATTTGGAATGTTTAGAACTATCTTCGAATTCCTGGATGGCGGACAAACTTCCGGACGTTCCTAATTGAAAACTACTGGATGTGTGCAGAAAATGGATGATTCATTACTTTGGTCATATAATTAGTTCTGAGGGGAGGTTGGCAGAGTTTCTGATGGGTAAAATCAAATGAAGAGGAGAGAGAGGCGGGAAAAGACACACTGGGTTCAGGAAAGTGAGAAGACGGATTAGAGATGAGAAGCTTGAGTAGGAAAGTTGGTGCAGGCAGCGCGAAATAAAGAACAACGGAGAACCAAAGTCGTCGATCTCTCACTGAAGCGTTCTGAAAATCTCCGTAGCCTCGACATCAATAACTTACAAACACAACTTCCAATAATCGTCTGCTTTTAACTCTCTTATTATTAAAAAAAATAAACAATCACGAAATATTAACTCACAAAATAAATTTATCAATACTACCTACACTAAACTTTTATATCTGGCATATACAATAATTGTTTGTGGTTCCGTACTCTATGATAGGATACATCACACTTATACGTCGGGATACGTCATTCATCGCATCCAGTGAAGCAGATGTAATAAACTATTGTTACGTCTCTGTTCGTTTGTTAATTTCTCGGTATAAATTCTTCCGAGGAACTTCAGAGATACAAGTCCTTTCTTAAATAAAACTAGTTTATTCTTTCTCAATTCAACTTTGCAATACACTTAATTTTCACAGTCACTTTAAACACACGCTATAATTCACAATGATTCACGCATTTACTTACGGTCACTACCGCGCTTGACTCAGTTGTCCGTCTTTATCTCTGCCTGTCTGCAATTCAATTCCGATTAATTTGTCTCACGTTATCCGGCGCACTTGTGTACAGAAATAGTGGGCGCCTAGCACATACTGGATTATTCGTGATGTTCCCCGATCCTTCTAGAATATCATGACGTGTACCAGCGTCACGTGACTACCGCTGTCGTAACACTATGTATGTCGGAGAAACAGCCTAATAGGACCGTAATCGATTTTGTGAACATATTTTTAAAGGTACTTTAATTCTTTTGACAATATTAGATTTCCGGACAAGTGAGACATCCTTGAAAGCTGCTCCATCTTCTAACTACTTAAACACAAGGTTACCTCTAACAATGCATGAAAACTTTTGCTTCCAAATAATTGTTTATCTAATTTTTTGTCATGCAATCCTTTTCCAGACGGAATTACTTAACATTTATGTGTAAGTTCAATTTCTCTTTTAACAATGTCTCTTTGAAGACCTTCTCTTCTCAAGGAAATACATCAGAGATCGTTTCTCTTCGTTATTGTTATACAGTTGTATGTTGAATTATATATATATATATATATTAATCTGTACATATTTATCATTTATAAAATCAAGTTTTGTGGTTTCAATAATCATTTAATACACGTTAACTTCTTTCAGAAAGATCTCTTACGTTTTCTTGCGAATTTGATATTTTTTACTAGGAACGTTAAATATTTATTTTCAATGATATTTCTGTAAACGCGCCCTCTATATCTCGTCTGTAAGTATGACTTCTACATATTCTAACCCTTCAACAACCCTTTCCTAACCTAACTTCCACGGTAAGCGTTTCATTTAGACGTGTGTGTGTTACATTACTTATGTTAATTCTGTTTGTATTTTATTTTACAGTATTCCATTTTATGCTACATAATTCAAGTTTTACTTTACACTACTCTAAAGTACAGTAGATGTACTTCCACACGGTCCTCAAAAGTATTCTGTTTCACATGTTCAATTGGGAAGAGAGGAGTTTACTGTTACGTATATATAATTTAAGGGCAACAAGGGACCCGTTGATCTATATAGCCCATCCACTCAACTAAACTTTAAAATAAAAATAAAACACCCAAAGCCAGCCCATATCATTCAAATATTTATCAAACCTTCCATTAAATTCCTTTATATCAACTGCACCCACTACATCTGAGGGTAACCCATTCCAAATACCAAACACCCTGTCAGAAAAATAAAGCTGCCTTACGTGAAGCCGACTCCTACTTTGCCAAATTTGTATTTGTGTCCCTAGTCTTGCCATTCTCGCCAATAAATAGGGGAAAAAAGATAATGCATCAACACTATCAATTCCCTTAAAAATCTTAAACACCTCAACCAGATCTCATCTTTATTCAAGAAAATACTATTTCAGAAACCTTAACCTGCCCTCGTATGGTATCACATCGTAGTAGTCCTCTTCTGAACTCTTTCCAACAATTCAATGTTTTTCCTAAGGCAAGGCACCCAAGAATGAACACAATACTCCAAATGTGGCCTTACCAGTCACATATACAGGGAAATTATAACTTTTTTAGACTTGTATTCAATATTTCTGTGGATACAGCCTAAGATCATATTTGCCATGCCACTAGCAACAGCACACTGTTTGGATAGCTTAAAGATACCAAAACTTTTATTTCTCTTCCAAAACAATGTTAAGGTTATCCCCATCAAAATAGAGCTCATAATTCAAATTATTATATCCCCCATGCATTATTATGCACTTATTATAATTAAGAACCATCTGCCATTTATATGCTCTAAAATAATTCAGTAAATCTTAGTACTGCTCTTATATCTTGTGTGATCAAATACATTTCAGGAACATTATCTTATAATTTTTAAAATAAAAGTATTTTTCACTATATATATATATTATGCAACCTACCCCTATACTTCTTGCGACCCCCAATTTGGGAACCACTGTTTTAACCTACACTCTACTATCAGTAAGATATAATTTTATGTTGATGATATGACCACTGAGCATAGTGATTTACTGCATTTTCATTATTGTGTTTAGTGTTTCAAGATACATGTTCTTGAGCCAATGTTTTCGGCTCCATTTTACAGATAATTCATTTATTTTCATTAGCATTTTATAATGCTCTCGAGCTTTTCAACCCTTTATTAAGAACCTGAATGATTTTCAGAGCCAAGTGGTTGAAGTTTCCATGGAAACAGTTATCTTTGGCGCAGACATAGTAAAAAAAACAATACGACTCTTTCGCCGACGATAGAGAAAACACGTGGGAGACAAAGATAAGTAACGCTCGTGTTTACTGGCTTTTCTCGCAATTTACAGGCAGACAAAGCTTTACTTATCTGTGAGCTACTTGTGGTTCTGTTGCGCTACTTGCGTCGATGCTAGATCAGTCATCACTAGAAACAGGGAGTTTTGTACGAGAGAGATCAAATAGTAATATTAGACGCCCCCTCCTAACTTCTGCATACTGAGGAAACGCAATCTTGATATGTTTACTTCCCGGGTTTTTATCAAAAGCAGTGACGTAGGAACTTCTATTTGCCAGGGGGATCGATTTTCAACCAACCTGAAATTCTCAGATATCATTTACACAAGAAGAGTATTGTTATTAAGCAACTAGTAACAATGTCTAAATTTATATTTTTGAAATTTTGACGAATGAAAACTTGGAATCTCTAAGTAGAAATTTCGTTATTGGTTTGGTCCCAGTGCAGGATTTGTTTGGTTGTTGTTAAGCGCAAAGCTACACAATGGGCTATATGCGCAGTGCCCACCACGAGTACCGAAACCCGGTTTTTAGCAGAGTGAGCCCTCAGAGTTACCGCTGAGACACTTGTAGGAATTCCTCTACTTGAGAGTGATCGTTGCTGTCCCGCTTGCTTCCTCTACACGAACATAGGGGGAGCTATTACTCCCCTTTTTGATCCTGTTAATGTTTGCACTAATCAACAGAAAAGCTTATTTTCAAATACGACACCGTGTCTTATTTTATTTTCATTGTACAATTACGCGCTAAAACACGCAAGTTTGCCAAGATTTATTGATCTTTTGAAAAAAAAAGGAGAAAAAACATTTATTTTCAAACATCAGAGCAACTGATACTGTTCTTGCGTAGTATACTTTTCTTAATGACAGCTAGTAAGAAAAAAAAAGAAGATGGGACAAGTATAGAATTTTCCCTGAAGCGTGAATATTGACAAACTAATGGAAACTGTATTTAAATAGAATTAAACGAAAACAGTACGCCGCTGTTCCTAAATGTTGAACTTGTTTTGCAAATCCCAGTGTAGTTTGTGCTTGTAAGTTTTATATTACCAACAGTTTATCTTTCGATATATTTATCACAGTATGGAAAAATTAGACTTGTAAAATTAATCATACACGAACTTTTCTCTACGTTATCATACTTTTATTTGCGAGCTTTCGGCCCTCTTATCCGAGCTTTCATCGGGCAACAATGTACAATTGAGTACATTGTTGCCCGATTATTCTCTAATCTCCAACTAAAGTATTAGTAACCACAGTAATCATGGCAAGAGGTGGATCTTTGTAGAATTATAAAACTATGACTTTCGTTATTATTTTGTAGTGGACGTTTACATAAAACAGGAACTAGCTGATTTATTATTGGCTTAAATATTAACAAGTATCAGAATGATGTAGCGTGTTTCAAAAAATGTGAATCTAATCTGTTGATGTAACCGAACCAGATGTAGGTTCTATGAATAATAAATTGGCAAATTAAAAGCAGCTTAACCTGGATGTGACCAGAAACGGATTCTTTAGTAAACCAGTTTATAGAAGAAGCAACCACAAGTTCAGTGTGCAAGATCAATACCCTAAAGACTCCTTGAGTTGATAATGACTCCATTGGTTATGATGATACTCCATAGATGTCTGATTCCAGCCAATGTCGTGGACGATTGGAGACAATACTTGATGATTACACAGACTTTGCTCCTGGAAAATTTAAAAACTCTATGAAACGCCATATTGTTGCGTAATAGTGAAATTTACCGACTATTGTTTGCAAAATTGAGTTACGATTGTACCCTATAGGTGTCACTGCAGTAATGTTTTGAGTGACGTAAACGTTTTTAAAACGCAAGGAAAGCGCTGGTATTATTGACAGTGCAATATAAATTCAAGAAAGAATTTAGGCTATATAAGCGAGTCAATGTCAAAAGGGAAGTTTGCGTAGGATTATCTTAGCGGATCAATAGAGCTTTAGTGAATCCTGAGAATAAGTTAATCAAAATTCGAGATGGTCAGTGTGAGTCAACCTATAGATATATAATCCAACTGTAGGCTTAACAACGAGATTTTATTTCTTCTTCTTTTTGCTCGTGTAAACATTTCCACCCAGTCAAGCAAGACCTATTTTAATGCCATGGAGAGGAAGAACGTTATCAATAAGATGGTCTGGTTAACTATGAAACCTTACAAGGGAGCCTTTAGAAAATGATTTTTATACTTGCAAAAAATCATAAGGTTTTTATAAGTCAGTGAATGAATAAGTGATTTGTTAAAAAAGTAAAATCAATCAGTTGAAATCCGACTACAAACAATACATTTAAATTGACAATAACTACAGAGTGCAAAACACATTTTTTATAATATCAAATATTTTGAAATTAAATTTAAAACATATCAACTTTAAAACGGTTGAAAATGCAATTAAAACTAACTGAATAGAATAAAGTTAAAATTAACTTAAGTTTCAATATATTGTTCCAGAATTTTCTCGCAAAACTACACAAAGATTAAAACTGCGTATAGAGCTTCCTTTAGCTTTTAACCGATAAACTGGAGGGAAAGCAGTTAGTCAACAGGACCCACCGCCAACTTTTGGGCCACTCATGTCTGCTCGAATAATGTGATTTAACAGATATCCACATAATGCATCCATAGACCCAAAGTAAGGAGCACATTGTTGTGGTAACGGGATGCGAACCGTGAATTCTTGGATTCACAATCCGGTCAAGCTAACCACTTGGTTACCCTTAACTTTATGTAATATAGTTATAACTTGATATTTTAAACGTAGAAGCAGAGATATGAAATAAAAGAGCGAAAACATGACATGAAATGCCCTTAACTTTATGTAATATAGTTATAACTTGATATTTTAAACGTAGAAGCAGAGATATGAAATAAAAGAGCGAAAACATGACATGAAATGCCCTTAACTTTATGTAATATAGTTATAACTTGATATTTTAAACGTAGAAGCAGAGATATGAAATAAAAGAGCGAAAACATGACATTTTCTACTACAACACTGACAAATAATTGATAGGATGTAATATTGTATTTCTACTACAACACTGGACAAATAATTGATAGGATGTACACAACTTTCACACAATTTATTTATAACATACCATATTATTACACTATTCATTTTTACCCCGCCAAAAGTTTTGTATAAGCCTTAAGAACTCAATATGTATATACTTAAAACATGGTATACACTGTGCAATGGGTAGGTTTTGTTTGTTTGTTTGTTTTGAATTTCGCGCAAAGCTACACGAGGGCTATCTGCGCTAGCCGCCCCTAATTTAGCAGTGTAAGACTAGAGGGAAGGCAGCTAGTCATCACCACCCACCGCCAACTCTTGGGGCTACTCTTTTACCAACGAATAGTGGGATTGACCGTCACATTATAACGCCCCCACGGCTGAAAGAGCGAGCATGTTTGGTGTGATGGGGATTCGAACCCGCGACCCGCAGATTGCGAGTCGAGTACCCTAACCACCTGACCATGCCGGGCCACACAATGGGTAGGTGGCTTTGTAGGAAGAGGTAGTGGCCAAAATGGTGGCGGTAGGTATGCTTTCTGTTACACGCTTTCAACATCCAGCTCTTAATAGTGTTTCATGTGATTAATTAATTGACGGTCATTGGCTGCAGAAGTGTCTTACGGGGTGAAGTTGAAAGGTCATGGGTCAAAGTAGGAAGTGAATATAACTAAAGAAAGGGCTTTTCATGTCAGCCTTATTGGGCTCTTGAAATAGCAACTTCAGCGGAGTTTATGTATTATTTCAATAGTGGAGGCAATTTTTTTCTCCATTACATTCTCCCATACATTTTGATCATCTACAAGTGCATTTGTCGAAACAAGTTCACGAGCATGGCAATTTACAGAAGTAGGCTTAGTGTCAGATATAATACAGGATTATTGAATTCTTGTTTCATTGTGCGATATTGATTATACTTGTCGACATCAAAGCTTCGTTAGGGTTTGGTTTCTTCTTTTTTTTTTTCGGAGCTTTTGAAACTTCATTTTTTATGAAGATAATTGAAACTTTCCAGTTTTAATATAATCCTTTTACTGTTAAAAAAATAACACAATTATTTAGTAAATGCTTCACAAAACTTAAGTAAACTCTCACTTATTGTTTTAGTATATTATATCAATTGCATATATAATAAATATTGATTTTTTAACCTAGAATTATCGGAAGAAATAAATTTCTCGTTCGGTATAAAGCGTAAAGTGGCACAATAGTTTTTATTGTGTAAATATAAAACTTTGTTTTTAATTAATTATTTATTATAATTTTAGCAAAAAATAATAATTAAACACAAGTGCCGGTAGTGGATATTTAATAGACTATTTGTTCTGTGCCTACCGCAGGGATCAAACCACGAATTTTAGCGTTATATAGGCCCACAAACTTAACGCTGGGTCACTGGTAGGGTCAATAATAGATAGTATTCTAAAAGAAATATATGTGTGTGTATTATGATATCTAAACTCAAACTTTGTTTTTTTTTAATATGGTGTTTGATTATAATATTTTTAAAGAAGTATTGTCTCCCGGTGGGTAACATTACTGACTTACAATGCACAGCACAGTTAGCCCATTGTGGATCTTTGTGCTTAACAACAAACACATACAAACTCGTTATCATTTTTTGTAAAGGATCACTTTAAAAAAAATTCGAAAAGTTCAAGGCCAAGCATGGCTCAGTGGTCAGCTTGCCGGTGTGCGAATCTGAGTTTCCGTGGTTCGCGTCACGTTACAAACGCACTACGCACGTTGGGGCTGTGGGTGCGTTATAAGAGTGACACTCAGCAGCTGACAGCGAGCGGTGTTGATTAGCAGCCTTTTCATCTGTTCGATGAGTTCGAAATTAGGGACAGCTAGCACAGGTAACCCTTGTATAGCTTTACGTGAAACCCAACAAACAAAGAAACACACGAAAACCTCGTATGTAATCAATAAAATGACGCCATTACTAACTGAACTTACGTGATTTTCAGTTGTTTTGACACACCATTTTACGCGTACTAAAATGGCATAGTAGCTACAACACGACTGAGAACTACCCCTGTTTCGGTGTGGGGACAGCTGTGATAGAATGGGAAAAGTATTCATAATGGTTTACGTTACTGCGTTTATTTCCCCGAAGAGCGGTCATCTGTTTTAACCATTCGCACCATTGTATTGTCTGTCAGTCAGTCAGTCAGTAGACATTAAAATGACGTCACATAAGAGACGCTTAACGTTGCAACTTGTACTGTCGTGATGTCAGTAAAACGTGCGCATACCATGGATCACGAGAAGAATTATACACTCTGTAGGCTATATCATAGCATGACATGTGAACTTCATAAGCAAGAAATAAAAATATATTTGTTGTTCTTAATTTTGGTTTTATTTACTCTTGAAAAAGAACAGATGCGAAAGTACACCTAGTTTACTAGGCCTATGGTTTACGGTGTACGCTCTATGTTTGTGAAACCTGGTGTTCCATCTGAGAAATAATGTGACGTACTCTAAAGGCTATCATTAGTCTTTCCTTTCATAAAGCTAGGTTTTCCCACTAAGGGAGTAAGTAGCATTACTAACTGATCAGTATGTCCTCCATGGACGTAGATGCTGGCACTCGAGCTAATTCAGATTAGTTTAATTTTTTTTTCTCCTTATTAATGATTTCCTTAGGGTAAATGAAAGCGTGTGTTACAAAAGATAATATTCTAAGAATGGAATCTGTAAGAGAAAGAAAAAGTGAATCTCAAGACTATTTTTATTCTTTGTTCAACGACGATACATTTGAGATAATGAGAAGGATCGAAACGAAGAAATACTCTTTACTAGACCAGAAAGACAAATTTTGGCTTTTGGTTTATAACCATATTAAAAATGTATCATAGAAACTTAGTTAATAGAATGTTCTCGTGGAAAATAAATGACCAGGTCTAACGTCCAAGCGGAACACGAAATTTCAAATTAATCTAACATAGTTCACACTAGTTAATAGAATGTTCTCGTGGAAAATAAATAGACCAGGTCTAACGTCCAAGCGGAACACGAAATTTCAAATTAATCTAACATAGGCTGATCAAAGGCGATTTTATTTACTGAAGAAAAATAATTTATAATAAAGGACTGACCAAAGGCGATTTTATTTACTTAGGAAAACGATTGATAACAAAGGACTGATCAAATATAATTTTATCCTTTCACTACCAGCTAAGATGCTAATTCTTTATATTTTTTAGCACAAAGCTACACAGTGGACTATCTGTGCTCTGCCAATCTCTGGGAACCAAACCCTAGATTTTAGTTTTGCAAAGTTAGCGTTGTCATAAAAATGTACCAAAAAAAAAGGACTAGTGTAAATCCTTTATTATAAATTATTTTTCTTCAGTAAATAAAATCGTCTTTGATCAGTCCTTTATTATAAATTATTTTTCTTCAGTAAATAAAATCGTCTTTGATCAGTCCTTTATTATAAATTGTTTTCCTAAGTAAATAAAATCGTCTTTGATCAGTCCTTTATTATAAATTGTTTTCCTTCAGTAAATAAAATTGTCTTTATCAGTCCTTTATTATAAATTGTTTTCCTTCAGTAAATAAAATCGTCTTTAATCAGTCCTTTATTATAAATTGTTTTCCTTCAGTAAATAAAATCTTCTTTGATCAGTCCTTTATTATAAATTGTTTTCCTTCAGTAAATAAAATCGTCTTTGATCAGTCCTTTGCTATTAATCGTTTTCCTAAAGTAAATAGAATTCTCTAGTTAATAATGTGAAACATTTAGTGTTTTTCAGCTTGTAAACATTCTTTATTTATTAAATGATTAGAAAGTGAAAATTTCCACGAGCACTTGTCTTGGATCCTAGAGGCCTGGCATGGCCTGATGGTTAGGGCGCTCATTCACAATCTACTGGTTCCAATTTCTGTCGCCGAACAGGCACGTCCTTTCTGTTGTGGGAACGTTATAAAGTGACGGTCAATCATACAATTCGTTGGTAAAAAGTAGCCCATCATTTGGTATTGGCAAGCCGCCTTCTCTCAAGTCTTTCACTGCCAAACTAGGGACGGCTACTTGGAGAGTAGACGGGCTGCACCAGGTAAATATTCCCGAGAAACACCGATGATGAATCAGCATCTAAGGTATCACAACTGTCGTAAGCTGCCTCGGGACTTAAAAAAAAATCTCCTAATTAGGGTGATTGACAATTTTTATAAAACTCCAAGCCCAATCCTGATAATTCCCAAGTTCCGCTCTGAAAATAACTTCTTCTAAATCATTTCTTCTATTGGCGCTTATTTCACTCAAACTAAAAAAACAACGGCTTAGTCTGATTAAAGTTATAAAACAATTTAATGGATAGAATTCCATTACTTAAGCCTAACGTTTGATAAAACTAAGCTGTCTGTAATACCTCTGCTCTTGCAGTACAGCAGCAGATGAGTTACGATGACGTCATTGTGACGTAATGTCCATCCTATTGGCCAACTGTGTTCAGTACTTAGTCAAACAAAACTAATAACATAATTCAGGCTTACTACGCAGTACTTTTGTAGACGAAAGGGCGTTACTATAATTTGTATTAATGCTGCCTTTCTGTATAATAAGGTGTTCTAAACGAAACGATACGCTAGATATAGAAACGGGACTGAAAAACAATTATGCTTCGAGGTGTTATTATATTTATATTACAGTTAAGATGTTCGTTTTGTTTTGTCTTTTGGTGGATCAGCGGCAAGTATGAGGACTCATAAAGATGGAGTTTAGATAAGATCGAATCGATACCCGCAGTGGGCAGAGCACAGTTTATCTTTCGGCTTAACAACAAACAAACGAACCCTAATTTTGTATTTAAATATTGTTTGTTTGTTTGTTTTGAATTTCACGCAAAGCTACACGAGGGCTATCTGCGCTAGCCGTCCCTAATTTAGCAGTGTAAGACTAGAGGGAAGGCAGCTAGTCATCACCACCCACCGCCAACTCTTGGGCTACTCTTTTACCAACGAATAGTGGGATTATAACGCCCCCACAGCTGAAAGGGCGAGCATGTTTGGTGGGACGGGGATTCGAACCCGCGACCCTCAGATTGCGAGTCGAGTGCCCTAACCACTTGGCCATGCCGGGCCTGTTTTATATATACATCTCCTGCAATCATCGACATTTCTGAGCCATACAAATAGCATCACGTTTGATTTCTGCTTATTTTTATAACAAGGTTATTAATACTTTACTAGCGATTTACTTACGATTACAAGGAGTACAAATTATGAATAAATCGGGAAAAATTATCCGTGTATTTAAAGTCGTAATTTCTGGTGGTGTAATGAGATTAAACTCGTAATTTCTCGTGTTGTAATGAGATTAAAAAATTCAAATTTAAACACGACAAAGAAAACTTGAATGCTATCGTTTTTATTTGTTTTTTGCCGTCGTTATTCTAAGCCTAACACAAACTCGCAAA
This sequence comes from Limulus polyphemus, assembly GCF_000517525.1. Lineage (NCBI taxonomy): Eukaryota > Metazoa > Arthropoda > Merostomata > Xiphosura > Limulidae > Limulus > Limulus polyphemus. Next base: position 238,869 of record NW_013667340.1, on the reverse strand, counting down.
AATACCGGATTATGCCTTCATTATTCCTACAAACGCCTAACACAAACTCGCAAAAACACTGGAGTATCAAACAGTTCAAAACTTAATCCAACAAGTCAGGTTTAAAAACAAAACGTTATTATGAAAATAACATTCGTGTAAGTCGAAGATATATCATTCAAACTTACAAATTACTAGTTATATTTTAAATAATGCAGGTTCCAGCTATTTTACTGATTCAAGTGACTCAAAATTACAAAGTAGTAGAGACATTTCAAGTCATGTAGGTCACAACTATTTTACTGATCCAATATTACAAATTAACGTGACATCTCCTCTGCGTATCAAAATACACCCTATGTCTACACACATAAAAACAACGAAAATCCAGACGTAACACTAGTCCATTTGAAACTGAATGAACATTTTTCATCAGAATGTCAATTTTTACTCGCTGAAAAACAAATGTTGCACTGGAGACCTGATAATGCGATGTCTAGTTCCATTAACATTGTATAGTATGAGAAAAACTCATTATTACAAAGATTTAT
>NW_013667340.1:229911-237339 GCF_000517525.1 Limulus polyphemus | reverse complement strand
ACTCGCTGAAAAACAAATGTTGCACTGGAGACCTGATAATGCGATGTCTAGTTCCATTAACATTGTATAGTATGAGAAAAACTCATTATTACAAAGATTTATAACTATCAATGCTTTTCTAACGCGGATTTAGAATTTTTATGGTGCTGACTTCAGCATTAAATAAATTACCAAAGAAAGATGAAGTTATTGTTAAATGTAATGAATTTCAAGCTAGTTTTGTCATTCAAAAACCTGGGATATAGATTTAACGTTCATAAAGATACAGTTAGCAGAATATTTCACAAAACTCTTGACATTTTAAACGACGTATTAAAACTTTCAATTCATTGGTACGCAAGGTATTTTATGACAAACTGGGCAACTGCTCCGTACAGTGCAACGTAACTAACTGGTGACACAACTCAGGCTCAGGTGGGCATTCTTTGAAATAGTTGTGTACGTCGAGTCTCTTGTGCTAAGTGCAAACTTGCCTAGTCTCTCCGTGTAGAAATCAACTTCGTAGACAGAGCACGTATAAATGTTAAAGAACTCGGTCGAAGGTAATAATTTCACATTTTCCCTCCTCTTTTCAGACGGGCTTAGCATGACCTAGTGGTTAGGAGACTCTGGGGATCGAAACCTGTCGCCGAGCATGCTCGCCCTTTCAGCCATAGTAGCGTTATAATGTGACGGTCAATCCCACTTTTCTTTAGTTAAAGAATAGCTCTGGAGATGACGGTGGGTGGTCTTGACTTAGTTGCCTTCTCTTTAGGGATAACACAGGTAGTCAGTCCGCCAGTACCTTTGTCGCGAATTTCAACAAGACAAACAAACTTTTTCAATTAATCTTTCAAACAAACAGGCATTTAGTTCAACCAATGTTTATGTAGTAATAATAAACATATCTCTTACTTGCTACTGTGTCTGAAATGTAGAAATATTAGTGTTTAGGTTCATGATCGTTTTGAATCTCGACAGACCAGCTACAACCACGTTTGACGTCCGTGATTAAATTACTCGTTGTGGGCAGTTAATATGACTAAAAGTGAAAGGTCACGAATGAACGCAACTCATCTATGCCTCGTAAACGCATTTTGGAAGGATTGGAGTTGCAAAGCTAAACAGTGAGCTTCTTGTGCTGATAACACCATTAGGGATCAAACCATAAATTTGTGCGTTATAATTCCTCAAGCTTACCGTTAAGCCACTGCGGCGGGGGGGGGGGGTCGTATTTGCTGATCTTAAATGCAAAATCACTCTCAAGCGGCCCGAATCTTCACTATTTTACACAGAGCCCTCATAAGCTACTTATGTGTAATTTTGAACAACCTCAAGATATAGGATTGTTAGTACAATTGCTTACATTGTAAAATATTAAGTGCCTATTTCTTAACAATCGTTTTGGTAAAGTGTGTGTGTGTGTGCGTCGGGCAACATGTACCTCAGTAATTAGATTTCATTAATTTTACGGACCAGATTCTCCCAATGCGACTTCAGTTTCACCATCCCTTATTAGGAAGTTAATTGACCCGCATTAATTGTGTTGCGCAGCTGTTCAACAAATGAATTTAAAGTACTCACTTGCTTCAACGCTACAATTCATTAATCGCTGTTAATAGATGATCGGAACGTTTATTGAAGGCTGACATTCGATTGCAGGCTTATTGTTAGGAATATACACCTGCTCCCTCCTCCCTCAATTTGTAGCGAATAACGCCGCAATAGGAAATTGAAGGAAATTAATTCCACTTTGTGATATAACTGTTACGATGGACGCAGGCATATCTATCTGTATGATAATTGGGATTTTTAGAAGCATCTGTAAACCACGAAAAAGCTGGTAAACTGAGGGGGAAGAAGTGCGATGTCACTTGTTTACGGATACCTTTTACAAAATTCCAAGCTTTTCCAATGCTAGTCCTTCCCCCAGTGGCTTAGCGGTAAGTCAGTAGGCTTATGACGCTAAAAATAAGGTTTCGATACCCGAGGTTGGCACAGATGACCAACAACAACTGCTTGTGATACATACATATTTTTGACTCCCCGTGGAACAGCGGTAAGTCTATAGATTTATAACGCTAAATTCAGGGGTTCGGTTTCCCTTGGTGGACACATCAGATAGCCCGAAGTGGCTTTGCTATTAAAACAAACACACACACATTCCAAAGCTTATTGGCCTGTCAAATTAAAGAAACGAAAATGTTGTAAAATAGTTTTAAGAGCAAATGATTACAATTTCACAAAATGTTTTGATTTTGTTACGGCGAAACAAAACAAGTTAAAATTACAGTGCAAAAGCTAAGCCTCTTCTTAGTGTTTCAAAATAGTTACATTTAATAATGCACTTTGAAAAATAACATAAAACAAATTATTGAATAAAATTTTACAATTATCTTTTAATAATTATCCTAAATACATGTCCCACGTGTTTTGCTAATAAAAACGTTTTTTTTTCAAACTTATCAATGTCACTGAATACTGATATTGTCAATTTTACATTTACGAAGATTATTTTGCATTGCCGGCATGGTTAGGGCGCTCGACTCGCAATCTGAGGGTCGCGGGTTCGAATCCCCGTCACATCAAACATGCTGGGGGCGTTATAATGTGACGGTCAATCCCACTATTCGTTGGTAAAAGAGTAGCCCGAGATTAGGCGGTGGGTGGCGATGACTAGCTGCCTTCCCTCTAGTCTTACACTGCTAATTTAGGGACGGCTAGCGCAGATATCCCTCGTGTAGCTTTACGCGAAATTCAAAACAAACAAGCACAAGTTTGCCCTCGCCCGCAGCTGAGAGGCTGGGCCAAACGAGGGCCCAAATCAGCCAAATTATGGGGAAGTAAATGTAAGGCCCACCCATTTTTTTTTTTTTATAGTTACACCACTAATTATCAGCTTATAATATGAATTTAGGACCATTATAAACTTTCAAAGATGGCAATCTCAAGAGACATTATTGGAATTACGGCCAAAAACATCGTTAATAGCGAGGATACACGAATAACGATTCCAGTCATTAACGGTTTGTATCTTATTGTGTATTGAATTCTGACATTATTTTGTTCTTGTCAGTTTAATAGAAGTGATTTCATTAATTAAGTTACTTTTTAGTTCTTCTATCTATCTATAGTTAGCTTACTTTTGATCAGAATATCATTGATAATGTGTTTTGAATTCATTATATTTAAAATGTAGGTTCTATACGTAATATTGACGACAGCACGTACCGATGTCCAGACGGCTCAAGTCCTGTTATTCGGCAAAAAATGATATCAGGAGTGCTTGGGGCGGCCTCTAGTGTTACTTCTATACAGGTTGCAAACTTGCTTCGACTTTTCAAGATTCCACAGGTAATACTCTTATTTTTGCTGTGAAGTTAACAATATCATGAACCACTATCGTGGTTTATAACAGGGATCGCAAGGGATTGCACCAAACCCTAACAGAACGTTCGGGCAAAAAGCACTTTGAACAGTAAAGATTCAGTTCAAACAACACTTTAGAACCTTTAATATTGACTGCTAAGGATGTACACATATAAAAATGCACAAAAAAGATCGCATGTTAGACTCACAATGAAAAGAAAATCCGCTCAAAACGGCCAGTTTGTAATTCTTCTTCTTATTATTATTATTCTCTTGCCAGCCTACAACAAAAACGGCTTGGTATATTGCACCCAAACCTTCTGTAGAATACTAAATAATGTACCGTGAAGGTCATAGGAGTAATGAAAAGTCGATTTGTTTCTTCTGTGTTATAGATAAGTTAAAAAAAGATCACAATTCTAGTGTAAACGATGTTATCATTACCCCTTGAAGTTAGCTTTTTAACAAATATTCGGTGTTCCTTTAAAACGCTTGTGTACAGGGTGAAACGGGAATTACGAGCTAATAATAGAGGAATATTAGATAACTGTAACATGTAGATACTCTGTGTTCTGTACACTATACAATCGGTGTCTTTAGGGTGCCAACCCCTATATTATGTACGAAGTGAAGGAGTTAAAGAAATCAGTACACATAATATTAAATTTTATTACACACATTCGTACAATAATTATTTTAAAATACACGAAGGTTTATTTAAAGCGATGTTTTATTTGAAAAGGCTACTTTTCTACTGGTGAAAGTTTATATGCGCGCTTAGTGGGAATTCTGTCTTTGTCTAGGCATATATTTGCTCATTGCTCTGCATTATATATAGATAATTTAGTTACACAGAAACTATAAATGATCACTATATTCACAAACAAATCTCCATGACAATCTCCAGCTGCAGCTTAATATTTTACATCTCGAACTATTACGATCAAATAGTCAATAGCTACAGTAAATCATCATGAACCGTATGAGCTAGCTAGTGTAAACGATGTTATCATTACTCTTGCAGTTTGCTTTTCTGCAAATATGTTGTGTTCCTTTAAAACGCTAAGTTCAGGGTGAAACAGGGATTACCAACCAATAATAGATGAGCATTAGATTACTGTAACGTGTAGATACTCAATGCTCTTTACACTGTACAATCGGAGTCTTTAGGGAGCCAACCCCTATATTATGTATGAATTCATGTATCAGCTTGCTACTAGCTATGTTTATTATTATTACGATGTATAAAGATAAAGTAATCCTTTACCCATAGTTGAGCATAGAAATAGCCAGCAAACAAGACAAATAAAAAATTGGGAATTAAAAACCTGTAAATAGTGACAGTAAAAAAAGAAAGGAAACAAGGTTAGAGATATTGTGGACATTATTTAACTCAAACTGCAAATCCCTATTTTGACTCCACCAAATGTAATTTTATGTAACGGCATGGAGCCAAAATAGGGGATTGTAATTTGAGTAAATAGTGTCTACGGTATCTCCAACTTTCTTTCTTTACTATTTTTTACGATCCATATTTACAGGTTTATAAATTCCCATTTAATTTCATTTAGTTATTTTATTATAATTTGTGTCTTTAATGTTCTTTAAGTTTTTTATAAATTGTTTAATTCTACGTATTTGCTACAGATTGTGGAATAAAAAGTTTTGTTTTAGCGCAAAGCCACACTGGGCTATCTGCTGTTTCCACCGCGGAGAATCGAATCCCGGGTTTTAGCGGGACTTGAGGTCAATAATTAAGTTATTATTTTTTTCCACTTCTCTAAAACAACATCAGATAGTGAAAATCAACAGCTATTACTAATTTATTAGTTAATTATTTTTTAATTGCTGTCACATGTAATCCCAGTTGGTCAGCGTTACATTTAAAGGCTTATAACGCTTAAGTCTGAGGTGCACATAGCACAGATAGCCCATTGTACTGCTTTGCGCTTAACAAATACTGAGATGAAAACAAATTCTACGACAAAAATGATTGGATTTTTTTTGTTGTTTGATGCAGTAGTCATGCATATGTATCAATGGTCAATTCAAAGGAGAATAATGATAGACGCCAAGGTAGGGTGAGGTGGCAAAATAATTAACATGGGAAAAGTTTATTAGCCTACATTTATTTACATTTCCTGAGGAGGCCGGACCCCCCCCCCCCCCCCCCCCACCGTATTCGGCGTCTACGAGTTTACTATTTTCATTGGTTTTCTGTAAATATCAAGACACCACTGTGATACACAAAAGTAGCGTGGAAAATATATTTGATGTCCCGGCATGGCCAGGTGGTTAGGGCGCTCGATTCGCAATCTGCGGGTGGCGGGTTCGAATCCCCTTTCAGCCGTGGGGGCGTTATAACGTGACGGTCAATCCCACTATTCGTTGGTAAAAGAGTAGCCCAAGAGTTGGCGGTGGGTGGTGACGACTAGCTGCCTTCCCTCTATTCTTACACTGCTAAATTAGGGACGGCTAACGCAGATAGCCCTCGTGTAGCTTTGCGCGAAATTCATAACAAAGAACAAAACATATTTGTTCACAAAACTGGTTTTTTTACGGGTCGTAATATCTTTATGTTAGGTTCCACTAAATTTCTTCAGGTTGTATGTCTTTATTACAGCAAATCTACTTGATACAGTTCACCAAACTTGTGAACTATTTTATGGAATAATAAATAAAGGACTCGGGAAGCGCAAAAACTGCGAAATGGATTACTTCAAATCTTTTAATGGATCTTCCAAGTTATACACACACACACACACACACACATTCGTATAAAGATAACAATATATATATCGGATTTATAAAATATCTTGACAAAGATCACGAATAGTTCTTTCAATTACATTGCGGATGTATACAGTCGACTTCAATTGGCTGTTACCATGGAGCACATTTGTTTCGATGTGAAACGGCGCATTAATTTATACGGGAATGCATGAAAATAACATACAATATTTGAGCTTTAGAATAAATGGCAACATACAAGTGAAATACACTTAAATACTTTGGGTATATAAGAACAAATAAACCAACAGAAAAGTTAACATTAAAGTTGGTATTACACTTTTCTTTTCATTAAATGACCTCCAGTTTTGCTAAGACTTTCATGAGAAGAATACAATGGCGCTTAATGACGAATAGCATAGATTAATTATTATTAACTGAACTAGCAACATCAGTATTATTTTCTGATTAAGAATATCTTTCTAGCCTTGCGCCCCCAGTGGCACAGTGTCTGCGGGCTTACAACGCTAGAAACCGGGTTTCGATACCCGTCATGGGCAGAGCACGGATAACCCATTGTGTAACCACGAACATATTAATAATATAAAAATGTAATATAATAATAAAATAATAATAATAATAATATAAAAGTCAAACCTTAAAACACCAAGCAGAGGATACTCAACATTTACAATTCAAAATAACACAGTGATCGTTGATGGAAAATATTTCAAAGTTAATTTTAATTCAAAAACCCTTTCGAGAATCCCTTAAACAGACTAGAGCTACATTGATTGGTAAACTTTATATATAGATTGACAACTACAGAGAAATTATTAATGTTTGTTAAAAAATAGAGTGACATCATCCGAGAATTTTTTTTACTAGCTTCCTTTTAAATGGGTCGAGCGTGGCCTAGTTGTTAGCGTAACGGTCTGTGAATCCCAGGGTTTATGGTTCCGTTGCCGAAAAAAACAAAACAAAGCGCTCTGATCTTTGTAATCGTGGTTATAAGAGTGCAGTCAAATTCAACTGTTTGGTCAAAAAAATGTAGCTCAAGAGTTAGCGGCAGGTGCTCTAAACTATCTGTCTTTCCTCTAGATTATCAGTTTAAAATGAGGAATATCAATGCGCAGTTAGCTTTGCACTAAACGTATTTAAAAGTTTTGTTCTCGTTATGATTATCGGGAATCGGTGGTATTTCAATAAATATATTACGAAAAGGTTTACTGATACTTACTTTTATACCGCATACTTTGAATTATAACTAATACGTTTTTTTTACCGCATACTTTGAATTATAACTAATACGTTTTTTTTACCGCATACTTTGAATTATAACTAATACGT
>NW_013667340.1:228710-229765 GCF_000517525.1 Limulus polyphemus | reverse complement strand
TACTGATACTTACTTTTATACCGCATACTTTGAATTATAACTAATACGTTTTTTTTACCGCATACTTTGAATTATAACTAATACGTTTTTTTTACCGCATACTTTGAATTATAACTAATACGTTTTTTTTAGATCATTTTTAAAGACAAATTTCCGAGTCAGCCAGACCAGCTGTGTAAATAGTGGTAACAAACTAGGGTCCATACGAGATCCGGAAAAGATGATATAAAATATAACGATCGGGAGCCTTATGCTATGGCTTTGTCTGTGGATTTTGTTGTCGTAATGGTTTACTGCTCCCCCCCAAAGTTAACCATCGTAACCGCTCTGGTCGTGGCTGTCCACGTTTTCCGACGATTCCGTGAAAATACTCAGTCTTCAGACAGACATGCTTACCTTCGGCTGTTTGACATTGTTATTAGGAACAACGGAAATTATTCACTGGCTTCCTTTGCGGTTTGGATTCTTTGCAACAGATATCCCGTCATGATAGCATTCACAACCGCTACACTGGAAGGGAGCCGAGCATTTTGCTACTTTGTGCTTGCAAGTAAGCTTCCGAACCGGATGTTTCTGACGTCCGTCTTCCGAGATATGTTCAATCTTGGCAGAAAATCTGTTCGTTATCTTTACAATTCACAATGATTACTGGTTGCTCGAGAATCTCTTTAAATTTTGTATCGCAATAAACACCGTGACCTAAAGCAAATGTTTAGTAATAAAATTTTCATCACAATAATAATTGTATCTCCTCCAGTTCTTTTCAATTTGGGGGGTTGATCGACAAGCACCGTTGAATTCCTCATGCACCACATATTTCGTGCAATTTGCAAGATGTGTTCCTCCAGAAGGTGAAACACCGTACGTGGTCTGATTGAATCGCATAGCTACACGAGGGCTATCTGAGCTAGCCGTCCCTAATTTAGCAGTGTAAGACTAGAGGGAAGTCAGCTAGACATCACCATCCAACGCCAACTCTTGGGCTATTCTTTTACCAACAAATAGTGGGATTGACCGTCACATTATAACGCCCCCACGGCTGAAAGGGCGAGAAT
>NW_013667340.1:212802-227744 GCF_000517525.1 Limulus polyphemus | reverse complement strand
CGCGCATAGCCACACGCGGGCTACCTGCTCTAGCCGTCCCTAATTTAGCAGTGTAAGGCTAGAGGGAAGGCAGCTAGTCATCACCACCCACCGCCAACTCTTGGGCTACTCTTTTACCAACGAATAGTGGGATTGACCGTCACATTATAACGCCCCCACGGCTGAAAGGGCGAGAATGTTTGGTGGTATGGTGATTCGAGCTCCCGACCCACAGATTGCGAGTCGAGCGCCCTAACCACCTGGCCATGCCGGGCCAACTGAAATTGAACAAAACTTGTGTATGCTAAAGGTTCTTAAGCATAAAACGTGATGTTGTTTCATGTTAACATGTACCAGCTGTAATAAATGAATGTATCAACAAAATCAATTCATTCGTCTCAACTAATGTAAAGAAGTCATTAGTCTTATTTTAGTCGCCAGTTGGGTTTACAAGATATTTTTTTATCACGATGTCAGAAAACACTGTTAACTACAAAAACGTTTCGTTTATGCTTTCTAAGTAATATCTTTCTCTTATCACGATGTCAGAAAACACTGTTAACTACAAAAACGTTTCGTTTATGCTTTCTAAGTAATATCTTTCTCTTATCACGATGTCAGAAAACACTGTTAACTACAAAAACGTTTCGTTTATGCTTTCTAAGTAATATCTTTCTCTTATCACGATGTTCAGAAAACACTGTTAACTACAAAAACGTTTCATTTATGCTTTCTAAGTAATATCTTTCTCTCTCTCTCCTTTTTTTGTCCCCCCTGTGAGTCAATGGTAAGTTTACTGACTTACAACTCAAACATCCGTGGTTCGATTCCACGCGGTGGACACAGCAAATAGCCCAATGTGGTTTTGCGCTAAAACAAACCCATTTTTTGATTACATCGCTTCGACAGTCTTCAATAATTCCGTATGGAGGCATTACGAATTTTATGTCAATGTTTTACTGGAAAAAAAAAATCTACATTGTTATCATTACGATGAACAATCTTGAAGTTGTTTGTTTGTTCACATGAACGACAACATTACATACAATTGTCTAAGTTATAAGGTCAGAAAACCTTATGGTTCAGGTATATCTGTCCTGTATTTCACACTACGGACCAAATGGAGAAAGCATTCAGTCGGAAGCGCGCGCTGCCTGAAACGATTATTCTTAACCGAATAGCGGAATTGACTGTTCCTGTTATAACGCATTCACATCTGAAAGTGTAAAGCCTGTTCGGTAGTAAACCGTCGTAAACCCGAGACCTTCAGATATTCAATCCGATATGTTAACTACCATGCCACGCTCGGGCTGACACTGAAAGTGAAAAACATATCTAATGTAACGATATTGTAACTCCGCAAAAAATGTTTTCCTGATTTTAAGGGTGGAAATCTTTATTTTTTCATGAAATGTTCGTCACAGAGTTACGTTTTTATTTTGTCTAAAAAAATTGCTGTTGTTGTTTTCTGAACACATAACCACGCCGATGAGCTTTTTACATTCAACTCACTGGGGGGATCGAACTCCGAATTGTACTGTTGCAAGTCCGTAAATTTACTGCTGACCCAGCAAGAAGCATAAATATTTCATTTAGTTTGTATGTTTGTTGTTAAGTACAAAGCTACACAAATGTGCTATCTGCGATGTGCTCAACGCGGGTATCGAAACCCGGTTTTTAGCGTTATAACCCCTCACAGATTTACCGTTGAAACCACCAAGTAGCTAGTCTAAAAACATAAAAAAAATCTTGAAACTTATTGTAAAATCTTATCACAGCAGACATTTTATTTACTTTTACAGGAAAAGAAAAACTGATGAAATTATTTAACCAGTTCAGAAAATCTACACAGCCACTAAGGCCTTTTGTTTTCAAATTGTCGACTCTGTTTTTGAAGTGATTAGTTGTGATGTATGTAGTTAGCTTACTTTGATCACAAGTTATTGATAAGCCTGGATAACAAGCTCAGCCTTGTGGTTTCATCTATTCTCGTTTAAAGTTGTAATGTAAGATGAACGCTTTACTCCTCTGAAAGTCTAAGAAGTTCTTAATAACGTAGACGTAAGCATTTTGTCGTAGAGAATGAAGTATGAGCTCTTTAAATAGCACATTTACATCTAAGGTCATTACAGAAACGTCAGCAAATTACAAACTATAATAAACTTGTGGCGATAATGTTTACAAGAGACTATGTTACAACTAGACCTTAGCTAGAGAGGTGAGGTCTTACAATAAATGATTATATACACTGATACACTAATTGTCTCTACTGTACTGCGCTTAAACCTTCGTAGACGATAAGAAAATAGTTCAGGAAGGTGTATCTATCAGAATCTAAAAGAGCAAAGTCGATGACTTATCTAACGTTACGCTGAAGATTTAAAGTGTAACATTAATGAGAAAAGCTTCAATATATTCGATGATTTACGTTTCTGGAAATATTTGGTCGTTGCTGTTTCGAGACGCGTCTAACAGACTAATCCTTACGTTACTCAAGTTTATTTGTTTTGTAACGAGGTTATATTTCATAACCAGTTATTATAACTATTCAATTACTTTTCTTTTTTCTGTCTCATTGTAGTTACTTTTACGTTCCTCTTCGAAACCGGAATTTGATACGTTTGGTTCAAAATTGGAATAACCATAACAGAAATCACCATTAAAGGAAACTTAATAGTGTTTCAATTACTACATTTGAGGCCAAAAAAAATTTTGGTTTTGAATTTTGTACAAAGCTACACGAGGGCTATCTGCGCTAGCCGTCTCTGATTTAGCGGTAACAAGACTATAGGGAAGGCCACTAGTCAACAACACCCACCGCCAACTCTTGGACTATTTTATCAAAGAATAGTGGGACTGATCGTCACATTGCAACGCCCCCACGGCTGAAAGGGCGAGCGAGTTTGTTGTGATGGGGTTTCGAACCTGCGATCCTCAGATTGGGAGTCGAGCGCCCCTAACCACTAGGCTTCCAAACAAACAACAACAACAACACAAATGTGACGAAAGTGAAACAAGTGGAACACGAGAGGAATTATTGTTTAATTAGATAACAAGGCTTATTTGTATTACACAGAGCAATCAAGACGTCTTTTAACCTTGACTAGTTTGTCCCGATGAAGTAAATAAGCCCTAAGGGTCAGTAACATTTCCTACACCGTTAGTTAGTTTGACACGAGGACTTATCTAATAAATGTTAGTTTATTACAAGTTACAGCTCTTACGGTTGAGATGAACCTTTTTTGTTATTTTTTTACAGTGGAAAAAAAAAACTTGTGAACTTGAGAATGATCGCAGCAGTGATCGAAACGTCGAACCTATTTTTTTTTAATATTCTTCTTTACTGTAAAACCTGTTACTTGTAATAAAGTAACACTTATAATCAGTAAGTAAACTCAAAACGAATCAATTTATCCAAAACAAACTATCACTTAAGGCAGATTTGCAGACAAATTTCCCTCTTACTGATGAACTTGGACAGTATGATAAAAGTTTATAAAATGGTTCTGGTGTTGTTAGGTTTTAAGGTCATACTAGTAAGTATACGCACGTTGCAGATTTATTAAATGATCACTACGCTGTTATTCCATTTAAAGTTGTTTTAGAGTCGTTAAACTACTACTAATGCCCCAGAGTGGTATTTTTGCGGATTTACAATGCTAGAAACCGGGTTTCGATACCCGTGATGGCAAGAGCCCATTGTGTAGCTTTGTGCTTGCCTTAAAATAAACAAACAACTGCTCCCAGCGTTACTAGTTAAAGGCAGGTCAGGCGTGGCCTAGTGGATCCGAGTATCTGTTGTTCGCATGTCCCGTTTCCGAATAGGAAAAAAAAAAAAACATTCGAGGGATATAGCGAAACGATTATCCGTTTGTCTGAATATTTCTACTTCCCGCGCGATAACTGGAGCTCTAAAAGAGCAGAATTTAATCACACTTAACAGCTCTTTTCTTCTGTTGAATTTGGGGATAAGAGGTGAAAGTTTAAAGCAACTATTTCAAAACATATATTTGGTTTCCTTACAGAAGAAAACTTAACCACAAAATACATACACACACATATGTTTATGAATAAATCATAATCAAAACAGTCAAAAAGCGAAGAGTTTTTCACTATCATGATGTATATCATTTCTGCCTCCCAGTAGCACAGCGGTATGTCTGCGGACTTACAACGCTAGAATCCAGGTTTCGATACCCGTGGTGGGCAGAGCACAGATAGCCCAATGTGTAGCTTTGTGCTTAACTTCAAACAAACAAACAATATAATTTCTTGCCCCCAAGTGGCACAGCAGTAAGTCTGAAAGCTTGTAACGCTAAAAAACGGGTTTCGATAACTCTTGGTGGGCACAGCACAGATAGCCCATTGTGTAACTATGGGCTTATCGACAAGCAAACAAATATCATTTCTTTCAGATTTGATCAGAATTTGCTTATTTATCTGTATAGATATAATAGTACTGTCTGTTATCTGTTGTATGTCCATGTAACTACTTCGCAAGGTGTGGATTGATCTTCACCAAAATTGGTACGGGGGCTCATTAGATCCATGCGGGGATACATACAAATTTTCAGTTTTGCATTTTGCGGTTTTTATGGGCATTTTTGCGTTGTTGTTGTTGTTGTGTTTTTTTTTAACCACTACTTCGCCCCTGTAGCTGGATCATCACCAAATTTGGCATTAGGGGTTTGTTGGGTCCATACGGAGGTATATGGAAATTTGCGATTTCACATTTTGTGTTTTGCGGTTTTTATGAGTGTTTTTGCGTTGTTGTTGTTGTTGTTGTTTTTTTTTTTTACCACAACTTCGCCCCTGTAGCTGGATCATCACCAAATTTGGCATGAAGGTTTGTTGGGTCCATACGGAGGTATATGGAAATTTGCGATTTCACATTTTGTGTTTTGCAGTTTTTATGGGCGTTTTTTTACAATTACATATAAGGGAAACATCTTTTCATGTCCTAAGATTTCATTAATCATGAATTTACCTAACTTCTGTCCAGCGTACTGGTACCCCAGCTAGTCACTCAATAAAATACGATATAAATTTTAGAATGTTAATACAGTTTTCTAGCTTCTAACTGCCGCAATGAGAAGTGAGATAATTTTCTCCTCTGTCAATAAATAAATATCGGTTGGCAATAAGAACAAAAATTGTTTCATTTGTCACGACTTTACTGAAAATATAGTATCTCGAATACCGCTCCTTAGGTCATTTTAGGTCTAAAGACATTTATGTAGTTCTGCATGTCTGTTATTATAAGCCTGACAGGATCAGGTGGTTAGGGGGCGCTCGACTCGCAATCTGCGGGTCGCGGGTTCGAATCCCCGTCCCACCAAACAAGTTCGCCCTTTCAGCCGTGGGGGCGTTATAATGTGACGGTCAATCCCACTATTCGTTTGTAAAAGAGTAGCCGAACAGTTGGTGCTGACGTCATTAATATTCATATTTCGTTGAACACTGCTGACCAGTGTTCCCCCTAAGCTGCGCGACAGCCCAACAACCAATCAAGTGCGGCGCACTTCATTATTTCAGGCGCGCACATCCTCAGTAACGGTGAGAAGTCTCAACACGTTCACGGCCTCAATGACCCTGGCAATCGATAGGCCTAAAGCCCAAATAACCAACTGGTAGCATTGCAAAGCGGCCTAATGACCCAATAGGGTCGATGGTATAAAAATACTACCACCATCCTAAAAAAATAAAAACTGGTAGCACACATCCGCACATTGCCTTGATACTGGTGCACATTAAAAAAAATTCATTCCGCACATGGATTGAAACAATTAGAAGGGACATTGGTGTTGACGTCACGAATGCTCAACTTATTATTTCTAGCATGGCGCTGACGTCATTAATACTCATTTTTCTTTGCCTAATGTTGAAGTCTCAAGTACGTAAATTTCCTTAGTACACTGTTGGCATTGATAGTTTGAATAGTGAAACCTTTTTTGTTTATAAAGATTTGACTCTTATTATGTTGTTTATCGTAGGTCAGTTTCTTTTCTACGAGTCCTGAACTGAGTAACAAACAAAGATTTGAATACTTCCTCCGAACGGTACCCTCAGACACTAATCAAGCACAAGCTATGGTCGAAATAATTAAAATTCTCAACTGGACCTATGTTTCTATCTTATACGAAGAATCTACTTATGGCATTAAGGTAAGTTCTTTTTTTTTCTTTTTGTTCTAACTTCATCATATGTGCGGTAATTTCTGTTACCCACAGTAAGTTATAAAAAAAATATCTTCGACAAATATTATACATCACAGTAACAACGGAATTTACTATATTTAAGTAAAATAAGCTTGCAAATAAGACAAAATTATTCATTACATTGTTATATATCTGTTTTTGTCCTCTAAATTTTTAGTCTTAAGACTTACAACCATTCATCTTAGTAAATGTATGTTTGATCCCATTCTAATATATTCAGATCTATAGTATTATATAACATTTTCAAATATACAATGTTATACACTGGAGACGAGAATGAGAAATTTAGTAGATTCGCTATACCTACGAAAACCGATTAATAGAGGGCGCTACTATCTAATGCAGTGCGATTAGGCATAATTTCCTAATAAATTTTGATACGGTTTTAGCACAAGTCACTATAAAACATTTTCATCGTTTTTGTTTACATTGTATTAAAAATAAATTCGTACTTTTTCAATGTGATTTTAATTATTGATTTTCCTTTGTGGTAATGTTATGCAATTTTCAAGGTCCTTAATTTCGAATGTTTGTTTGTTTGTTTGTTTTTAATTATGCACAAAGCTACACAAGGGCTATCTGTGCTCTGCCCACCACGGGTATCGAAACCCCGTTTCTAGCGTTGTAAGTCCGCAGACATACCGCTGTGCCACTGGGGGGGCTAATTTCGAATGAACTTGGAATAAATGCCCGGCATGGCCAGGTGGATAAGGCGCTCGACTCGCAATCTGAGGGTCGCGAGTTCGAATCCCCATCCCACCAAACATGCTCGTCCTTTCAGCCGTGGGGACGTTATAATGTGACAGTCAATCCCACTATTCGTTGGTAAAAGAGTAGCCCAAGAATTGGCGGTGGGTGGTGATGACTAGCTGCCTTCCCTCTAGTCTTACACTGCTAAATTAGGGACGGCTAGCGCAGATAGCCCTCGTGTAGCTTTGCGCGAAATTAAAAAAAATAAACAAACAAACTTGGAATAAGAAATTACTTTGTAAAAACGAGAAGCACTCTGTGAAAATTAATAAAAAACAGTAATAAAAGGCCAGCATAATAATTGCATAAAAAATACCA
Organism: Limulus polyphemus; assembly: GCF_000517525.1. NCBI lineage: Eukaryota > Metazoa > Arthropoda > Merostomata > Xiphosura > Limulidae > Limulus > Limulus polyphemus. Next base: position 220,479 of record NW_013667340.1, on the reverse strand, counting down.
GCACAATAATGCATAAATCGATTAAAGTAATTATTTTGATTTTCGCGCAAAGCTACGCGACGACTATCTGTCCCTAATTTTGAAGTAATAAACTAGAGGGAAGGCAGCTAAACAACAATACTCACCATCAACTCTGGGGCTACTCTTTGCTAACGCCCCCATGAATGACTGAACCAGTAAGCTTGTTCGAGGAGGGAATTCGAACCCACCACCCTCAGATTGCGAATCGACTACCCTAACCACCATGCTATTGCCAAGCTTTAAAAGTAAACTACTTAACAAACAAAAAACGGCTAGTTTCGACAGGCCAACCTTGTTTTACTCTGTCGCTCCAGAATGACAAGCTTGGCATGTCGAATGAAGTTTTTGTTTTTCGTTAATCGTTTCTGTATTAGTATGTCGATGGACTTATATTTTACCCATTTCTCAAGTTTCTCACTAATAGAGAACCTACATGGTAGGTTTATGATACATTACTCACTGCCATTAGGAAGATTAAATCGCTCTGCTTACCACACTAGCACTGATGCCATTGACATTTAATTCATCCTTCATAGCACAGTACGTACACCATTAGTCTTCAACATTCTCCACCAAGAAGGTAACTCTCTGTTTAAGAAAGGGCTGTAACTGGTATTATCTACTGATCACGTTTGATGACTAGCCCATCTTTTGCACTATGTGTTAGAATGGCGAAACAAACAAAATAATTTTAGTTGTGACGAACGAATCGGGAAGTAAACAAAAGAACTTCAGTTGTGACGAACGAATCGGAAAGTAAACAAAAGAACTTCCGTTGTGACTAACGAATCGGGAAGTAAACAAAAGAACTTCCGTTGTGACGAACGAATCGGGAAGTAAACAAAAGAACTTCCGTTGTGACGAACGAATCGGGAAGTAAACAAAAGAACTTCCGTTGTGACGAACGAACCGGGAAGTAAACAAAAGAACTTCCGTTGTGACGAACGAATCGGGAAGTAAACAAAAGAACTTCCGTTGTGACGAACGAACCGGGAAGTTTTGCTACCTAATATCGCACGTTACACCTTGCTGGAATTAAAGACCTCAGTTTGCGAGTCGAGCTCTCAAACTTCCTGGCCATGCCAGGCCTCAACAGACAGACTTCACACTACTAAATAACACCCTTGAAAATTAGTCATTCAACAACTGTTGCATTAAGATGTTTGATATGTCCAAAACTTCGGGTTTAAGAAAACGTTTGAAACAGTTTGTCTTGACCATATTTGGTTTGAACCACTGTTGTAGTTCTGGGGAGTCGCGACGAAGCGAAGAACTCCCCACTTTATGAGCAGAGGGGTGGGGGTGCCACTAACAAACTTCAACTGTAAATTATTTTAGTATTTTTCAATATTTTAGTTCGTACGTAATGCCAAAATATTCAATTAAAAATGCATTTAACCTATCTTAAAATTTCCCGCAAAGCTAGTCACTTCATGAACCATTTTTAACATTTGATAATTTTCAAAACATAAGTGATGTTTCATTTCCATTTACTTCTAATATGAGTGCCTGACTTTGAGAGTGACACGGAGCAGATACTGAGCAATCAACTTAGGTAAAACAGTCGTATGTCACCACTCAGCTGATGAGACGTAATAGAGAGGTTCAAAGACTACTCCTACCACTATGGAAACTCTTGTAACATAGGTTCAATTGTATGGAAACTCTTGTAACATAGGTTCAATTGTATGGAAACTCTTGTAACATAGGTTCAATTGTATGGAAACTCTTGTAACATAGGTTCAATTGTATTTTTGTTGAGTTCATATCATTTTTCGCGTTGCTTTCTTATATGTGGATCGATGTGGTTATAATCATGTCTCATTAGCTGAAAGCTTTACTGACATATATAAACTGCTGCTTTTATAATTATATTTCCAGCTAGCCTTCGTGTAGCCTTGCGCGAAATTCAAAACAAACAAAACTTAATTTCTAATTAATTAGTAAATACTGTAGCTGGTGATTAGCTGTTCTGTCGGGGGAGGGGGTAAGAGAGAGAGAGACAACGGTGACCCCTCACTTCTAGATGAATGGAATATATAGGGGCGCGCGCTTCAACTGATTTTATTGAAAATAGTTGGATTGAAAGCAGCTTCATGCTTCAACTAGTTATGTTGAAAATATTTGGCTTAGCGATATTTTTAGGATTAAGAAGAGGAATTCAATTGATTTTATTGAATATATTTGGAATAAAAGGAAGTTCAGGTTTAAGAAGGTATTTTAAATGGTTTTAATGAAGATATTTGGATAGAAAGTAGCTTCGCGTGTTAGAAAAGGCTTCTATTAGATTAATGAACACATTTGATTAAATCCTATGTTTAATTAATTTTTATTGTTGGTGTATTTAAAATGCCAAAACGAGGAGATAGTTTTATTTTGTCTCCCTGTGGGAAAGCGGTAAGTCTGTGGACTCACTAAGCTAAAATCAGCGGTTCTATCCCCCTCTGTGGAGACAGCAGATAGCCCGAAGTAGTTTTGTTATTAAAAATACGTATACACACAGCTTTCTGTTTTTTTTAAATAAAAATAATAATGGGCTCTAATTATTTTGTTTGGCTGTTATTAAGCACAAATGTACACAATGCGCTGTCTGTGCTGTGATCACTACGGGTATTAAATCCCGGTTTATAGCGTTGTAAATTCATAGGGTTCGAACATATAACTTGTGTTTCAAAAGCTATATATTAAATGATAATTTACATGATTATTTTTCTTGGTAAATTTTTAAAAAAGTATGATATTATTTCCAATTAATGGTTACATTCCATGCTGTCATTTTTTGTATTTATGTAGCTGTTTCTTTGCTTTTTAACTAATTAATGTTTCTTTCTTGCGAAAGTAGGGGGGGGTACATTTTATATAAACATTATCATGTTTGTTTTTTGTGTCTCCATTTTGTAGTTAAAACTACGAACTGTTTAAAACGTATTTTCTAGTACGTAAATAAAACTGAATCGAATTGAATTGTACCATGAATGCTTGTGAAGAGTTAATAACGGCTTAACAGATAATTATTGCTTATGAATTATTAATGCTTGTATGTTCCAGATTTTTCGCGCAAACCTACATAAGGGACTATCTTCGTGCACAAAGGTGACCAAAGGGCTACCTTCGTATAACGGTCCTTAATTTTGAACTGAGAAAGCGAAGACAGCTAGTAAACAGCAACCACCTCCGTCCAACTCTAGGACTTCTTCCATCTGATCGAATAGTGGGATTTGGTTGTTTATTGCAGAAACTGGATGTGAACCGTTAACTTTCAGATTTTGATATGAAGAGTTTTATTTCGTTTGCGAATTAGAAAATTTCATAAGTAGATGAAACTTAGTCTTATTAGTGAAGGAGTAAAACTTCTAAATAAAGAATATTTGGCAAATATTACGTATGGAGAAGTAAAACAATCTGCGGGTCGTGGGTTTGAATCCCCTTTACCGTACATTCTGACAGTGAATCCCATTATTCGTTAGTAAAAGAGCAGCTCAAGAGTTGGCGGTGGGTGGTGTTGACTATCTGTTTTCCCTCTAAATTAGGGACGGCTAACGCAGATAGCCCCCGGGTAGCTTTTCGCGAAATTCAAACCAAACCAAACGGTTTTTAATGTTATTTAGCAGTAGTATCATTTTACTGTTTACAATATGGGTTTGTTTGTTTTTATGTTCATAAATATTACATCTTAGGCCTTCAACGTGCTGGAAGAACGTCTGGCTCATCACAATATTTGTATCGCGATAAAGGAAAAGTTAACGAAAGACTCTGGAGTTGCCTCCGAAGGAGTTTACGACAAGATTGTCCGAAAATTGCTATCTAGGCAACGAGCTCGAGGTAAGATTTGTTTGTTCTATTTAAAACCTACCTAGATTTTACGTTATTCTGTTTATTTGTTCTGTTTTCTTTGTGAATATTATAAATTCTTTAGAGTACTTTCCCAGCACAGTTGGCCCGGCACAATTTCAAATCCTACAAATTTTTACATGAAACCCATATTTAGATATTGTATGAAATATAAACAACTATTGAGGTTTTTTTTTCTTTTTAGTTGGCCCTGCATGGCCAGGTGATTAGGGCGCTTCACTCGCAATCTGGGGGTCGCGGGTTCGAATCCCCGTCCCACCAAACATGCTCGCCCTTTCAGCCGTGGGGTGTTATAATGTAACGGTCAATCCCACTATTCATTGGTAAAAGAGTTGGCTGTGGGTGGTGATGACTAGCTGCCTTTCACAAACTTTAGAAATACGTCGTTTTGATATAAATACATTTTCTCTATAGCCTTCATTGTTAAAGTAGTAGTAGATAAATATGTGAAGTTTTAATCGGAAACATTTGCCAAACATAAAGCTACACAATTGTCCGTCTGTGTTCTGACCACCGCGGGTATCGAAAGCCGAGTTTTAGCGTTATGAATGACGGAATAAGAGATCGATGTACACTCGTAGTTGATCTTGGTAGAACAAGATGGACGCCTCATATTTAGGTACTAAAAGTGGAAATCTTTAACACAGAGAACCTTAGCCTCTTCTAACAAGGAAATAAAGTACCGTCCAATAAAATATAAGAGTGACAAATCTAATATACAAATACGTTTTACAAATCGTACTGTAAATATTTGTGAACTTTGCACTCTGTCTTCTAACAGAGCAAATATTTCCCGAACGTCCCAGAAGTAATTAGCGTCTTTTGGGGGGGCTAAACTTATCATTTAAAATATGGGTACAAAAAGGTGGAAACTAAGAACTAACCAGTGTCCTTTGGACGCTACCTTTTTCACTTAAAGTACGGACACGAAGTAGGACATCCGCTGAATAACTAACGCTCATGGATCGCTACTCTTATAAAGTAACAGCTGTGCAGCAGAGAGTCAACAGCACCTACCGCCAACTCTTCGGCTACTCTAATCGAATAGTGGGATTGGACTTTCACTCTTATAACGCACTTTCTAAAGTCACAAGTACGAAGCGCATTTTTTTTAATACAGTAACGGGACGCAAATCAGAGACTCTTGGATTCACGTTCTTACCACATTGATCCTTCGGCCACGCCCAGCTTTTATATCTCTATTTTGAAAAGAGCAGCTGGAACTAATAAGCAGTCTTTCAACATTGTCGTTATTATTTAAAATAATCTCATAAATAGTGACGCCCCGACTAATAATAATGTACTTTCGGGCGCAACCCTTATTATTTAAAACATGGGCGCAGGGCGTCCGATGTTTCTATCTTGATAAGGTAGCAACACCATGTTTAAACTCACATATTTTTATGTAATTTGTTCATTATTTGTTTGTTTTCGTGTTTGTTTGTAGTTATGCAGTGCTAGAGTCGATCTATTTTTTAATTTACTCTTTTTATTAGTAATATCTAACTTAATTTAACGACTTACTTCACCTTCGTTACATCGTGTAATAACGTATTGTTACTTTCTCGTATAAAATTATGTAACTGTCTCTATTTTATACATTTTTTCATTAAGAAAAACCCGATTATTCGTATTAAACTAAATTATCATTTTTCATTTATTCATGTAAAAACAATAAACTTTTCTTTCCTTGTATTCTGATAAAAAAAATTCTTTGTTTCGTTACTTTAAAACTAATTAGTTTTTGATTTCTCTTAAAAGTTATTTATTTCCCTCCTATAATAAAATACAATGTTTTTAACATATTACTTATAACATGTTCTCATTCCCACACGTTCATCAACAAATGCCCCTTAGTGATATAGCGGAATATCTCTGGATTTAACACTGCTAGAAACTGGGTTTTGATACTCGTGGTGGACAGAGCATATATAGTCCATTGTGTAGCTTTGTTGCATTAGCAATGACCAGAGATAACACCCAATTAAAAAAATAGATCGACTCTAGCACTTGCATTAGCAATGACCAGCGATAACACCCAATTAAAAAATAGATCGACTCTAGCACTTGCATTAGCAATGACCAGAGATAACACCCAATTAAAAAATAGATCGACTCTAGCACTTGCATTAGCAATGACCAGGAATAACACCAAATTAAAAAATAGATCGACTCTAGCACTTGCATTAGCAATGACCAGAGATAACACCAATTTAAAAAATAAATCGGCTCTAGCACGTGCATTACCAGTAAAAATATACATGGATTCCTGTAGAAAGTGATTGAAAATTTGCCCCAAAAAATGTAATTCGATCGGAAGCCAACTGATAGACCACAATACTTGGTCTATAACTGTTGTCTCCCTCCACACATTAAACATAATATTACGTGCCCTCAGATTCAATAAAATCTGCTCTGACAGTAATAACTATACAAGTCACATTGATTCTTAAAAAAAAAAAAATAACAGAGAAAGAGAGAGAGATTGTAAGCACACTACTATCATTAAATAAACTGAGAAAGATAACAACATCTTTCGCGATGACGCCTGGTAACAATGACTGGATAAAACCTCCTCCCGCGTTCCACTGGTTATCATCACCTATCAACCAGAATTGAAGAATCTTCCATGGATCCTGAAGAAACGTTTCTAGCTTAATGACCGACTAAAATCAAATGTTCCCGAGGATTCTGCGATTTCTTTTCGAAAAAAAACAACAACAAACAACAAAAATAAAACTTTGAAAATCTCATTTAATTCGCGATAAAATCAACTTTAACTCCTCACCAGGCGGAAGTTACCCCTTGCAATAGAAAGTGTTGCCAAATCTGAACGTTTATGCAACGTCCAGACCAGTTTTTTGATAAAGACAACCTAAAATAATACAAGACCACAAAACACATAACTTGCACCACAAAAACGCTGTTTACTAATCGAATGTCAAAATTGAAACTTTCAATATATGGGACAAACCAAGAACAACTATAAGAGACTAGTTGCTTGTTTGAAGTTAAGCACAAAGCAACACAATGGACTACCTGTGCTCTACCCACCACGGGTATCGAAACTCGTATTCTAGCATTATAAGTCCGCTGTGCCACAACTGTAAGAGAGCTTGATGACGAGGAACCCAATTTTTAAAAATATATAGTTTGGTGACGGCTTGAATGGGCAATAAAAGAAACTTTGTTAGACATGTACAACGTTTAGACAGGTAATTATAATTGGTGATGAACTAAGCTTGTTGAAAAGAAAGCTTTCTGGACATCTTTGAATAATGTAATTCTGAATGGTGTCAGTCTTAATCCTGGGATTGTTGACCAAGATACGAAAGAGACGCAGTAGTGTTTGAGGTGCTGTTCATGAAATTACAACAACGGATGAAACTAATGAAGTGTAATTTCTATTAATATTATTTGTTGCCTTGAACTAAACACAAGTCCTTAGCATATCCGTTTCACCCTTCTTCAGCCAGGATTAGTTAGCTTTTACGGTCATCTCGACAAACACTCTCTGCTCACGTGACGTGTACTTCTTTTTCATATATATATTCATATATATATATATATATATTATCCCAGACTCTTTAACCTTTGCCTTTTATACTCCTCATGAAAAATAGTTAACTATTCAAAAGCTCTCGAGTTTCTGGGTCTTTTGAGATCTGATATTGTCATACTTGTCTTAACGACAAAAATTATGTAGAATTCTGCAGAAAATGACCGAAAATATTCCAAAAAAGGGTCATCAGAGACTACATGCTATAATTGCCATCGTTAATCTTATTCGGACTTGGTTTGTTA
>NW_013667340.1:205795-211860 GCF_000517525.1 Limulus polyphemus | reverse complement strand
GGATTGACCGTCACATTGTAACGCCCCCACGGCTGAAAGGGCGAGCATGTTTGATGAGACGGGGATTCGAGCGCCCTAACCACCTGGCTATTCGGTCTTTCTATTTAAGATTTGAGAGACTGAGTATACATTGGCGAATTTTAACGAAAATAAATGTAATAAAGAATCTACCAATTCCTAAAGTGTATAAATATATGTGGATTGAATCTTAACGAAAGCCCGAAGTATTTATGGTATTCGTCTTTTTTATCATTTTGTTCTAATTAGTTCAAAACTTCATCTCCAAAAGGAAGTTTAATATATTTTCCTTTAACTCTGAACTCGGAAATGAATGCCAATTGGTTGAGTGAAAACGAGATAATTAACCAATTAAATCCCCTAGACACATAATCACACTGAGCAGTGATTTGTTTGGAGCAATAGATGTATAAGCTAAAACAGGACTTCCATGACTTAGAATCTTTCCAACCTTTAATGCTGTTTAAAAAGTAGCCTATTTCCCATTAATTCAGATGAGTAGTAAATTACACGTTTCAAAAGTAGCCTATTTTCCATTAATTCAGATGAGTAGTAAATTACACATTCTGAAAGTCTTTCGCGTTTAAAACTTACTCTAATATAAAGCGAGACATCTTTGGCATAAAAATTCGTAATTTTATTTGGAACCCTCTGTCTGCTGTCAGGTGTTATCGTTCTAAGATAACGAATAGTGATACCCATTGATATATCCCTAGTAGTAATTTCAGTCATGTGGCCCGTATGTTTACTGTTAGGTTTATCATTCAGCGATAATTAATAGTAAGATACTCATTGGTATATTACATTACGGATTCCAACGAAATTCGAATTGATAATATTCTTAAGTATATTCAGGCAACTTCATAATTCATTCTTTCTACTGTATAAGTTTTTTGATCTCGGAGATCAACTTGATATAATTTACTTTTAAAGATCACCTGGTAATGTGGGCTCTGGATTCGCAATCTGTGTATAGCGGATTCACCCTTTCATCCATGGGGATGTTATATTGTGCGGTCAATCCCACTTTTAGTTGGTAAAAGAGTAGCCCAAGAGATGGCGATGGGTAGTGTTGACTAGCTGCCTTCCCTCTATAATCTATCAGTTCAAAATTATGGATCTCTAGCCCAGATAATCCTCGAGTAGCTTTGCGAGTAATTCAACAAACAAACAAAAAGTTTCGAGGATATCATGCATTTAAATTAATTCAAAGTAGCGTTAACCTAATTCAGATCGAAGAATGAAATGTTCGTATTAACAAAACATGCAACACAACATCGTATGCATTTAATATTTAACTGAAATGAAATGTTCGTATTAACAAAACATGCAACACAACATCGTATGCATTTAATATTTAACTGAAATGAAATGTTCGTATTAACAAAACATGCAACACAACATCGTATGCATTTAATATTTAACTGAAATGAAATGTTCGTATTAACAAAACATGCAACACAACATCGTATGTATTTAATATTTAACTGAAAGAGTTAAGCTCAAAAATAAAACGTTCCTCGAAATATTTCTGATTAACGATTTCGTTTTCATCATAATTAGGCTTCGACATTCATGAAATCTGGAAATGAACGTGAGAAGTAGTTGTTGTTGTTTTTCCTTTCATAAAAAAACGAAGCCATTATCAATTCATGTGAAATGACTTTAAAAAAAAAACTATAGGTTTTAAAGAGCTGTCAATAAACATTTGCGCAGGTCCACCGGCGGGACAGCAGTAAGTTTACGGACTTGCGTCGTTAAAATCCGAGATTCGACTCCCCCGCGATGGATACAACAGATAACCCAATAGGGCTTTCCTGTAACAAAAGCAACCAACTTTTGCGCAGAAGGTGAAGATATGGAATGACAACATAATGATCTACAAGCACTTCAAGTTATGGCGATCAGATATCAGTCATTGCTATAATTAGTAGCCTGTATAATCATCTAACTCTCATTACTGATTGATTAATATTTTTTTCTTTAACAATTACCAACTAGCTTTTATCCCACGTCTTCGGGGAAGTTCCGAAAAGGCCTCTTTCTGTGATGGTAGTGTCCGGAATTTCAAGCTAGGTCGTTCTGATGGTTTGTTTGTAATTATGCACAAAGCTACACAATGGGCTATCTGTGCTCTGCCCACCACGGGTATGGAAACTCTGTTTCTAGCGTTGTAAGTCAGCAGACATAGCGCTGTGCCACTGGGGGGCCGTTCTGATAGAGAGGCTAGTTTGCTATCCACTGGTCTGGGTTTCCCATTTACCACCACAGAAATAGGGACTTCCCTGAAGACGGCACTATATTAGCAGCCGAAACCTAGGTTTGTTTTGAATTTCGCGCAAAGCTACACGAGGGCTATCTGCGCTAGCCGTCACTAATTTAGCGGTGAAAACTAGAGGAAAGGCAGCTAGTCATCACCACTCACCGCCAACTCTTGGGCTAGTCTTTTACCAAAAGAATAGTGGGATCGAGCGTCACATTACAGAGCCCCAATGACTGAGAAGACGAGCATGTTTGGTGAGATAGGGATTCGAACCCGCGACCCGCAGATTGCGAGTGGAGTGCCCTAACCACCTGTGATGGACATAGCAGATAACCCAATGTGGCTTTGCTCTAAAACAAACAAACGAAGCATTCACTAATCACGATTCAACTTATTACTTCGTAGACTAAGAAAAGACAGTTTTTTCACAGGTAATAAGCCGTCATGTTAGTTACGCATAAGTAAATGCATAATTCCTTTGATTGATATGACGTATATTTGCAAGCGGACCATGACGATACACAGAACTCGTAAATTAGAACTCCTACTTACTTTTTTACGTAATTCCAATATGAAGGTATGATTTGACGTAAATTTTTCTCCTCTTGCTTTTTTTGCCAGTAGTCAGAAAAGTTAATTTCCCAGAGACAGTGATAGGTCGATGTAAATAGGGGTAACGCAAAAAAGAAAAGCTCAGGATATTGTTGAAACGCCAACCAATGAGAAATTACTAGGAAAAAAAACTAACAAACTTGAACAGTATATCTTTTGCTTGTCAGTTTTCAAGCGCAAAGCCGCAAAACGCGCATTTAAACAGCTGTGGCAACACGTCATTAGAAAAGACTAGTTATGTGAGTAATATTGCCGAGTTTTCGGTAATATCTTAGTCATGCCTAAACAGTAGAAACTGATTGTTCAGTTCATTAGGACTTCTATATTTGAATGCCTCTCAACTTACGCATGCTAACTAGAACACTAAACACTGATTACTACATGCGTTCAATCATAGACCAAGCTGCTTATCATCGCTATAAATGGTTGAATTAATCTATAACGTTCTGTTAAATGTTGAGAAGAAAATGATTTGATATTCCAGAAATTCTAATTTGGGGTTGGCCGGTATTTTTGTAAAACAAGGTTGTTGTTTTTTTTACACCCGGTTGACTGGGCAACCATATAGGACGGGTATTCGAACTCACGACCCTCAGATTGCGGTCGAGCGCCCTAACCATCAGGACATGCCAGGCCTTAGTAAGAACTCTTTTTATCAAGAGTATAATTGGAATTCCAAATAATACACTAATGATGGGAAGTCGCACCACGACACAAAGGTACACAAGAGCTCTCTGCACTAGCCGGACCTAATTTTGAAGTTATAGACCAGAGGGGAGACAGCTAGTTAATCAACACCATCCACCGCCAACTCTTGGGATAATATTCTCAAACCAAATATTAGGATCTAACAGTCACTCTTATCAAGCACTCTCAGAACCAACGAGCGGAGCGTGTTTTTATTTTTTGGCGCGGTAATTGGACGCGAACCACGAAATCTCAGCTTGTCCGGCACACTAACTGCTAGGATACGCAAAAAGGGGCTAATTGTAAGTAAAAATAGAATAAGTTACAGTAGCCTAAAATAATGTAAGTTATTCTATTTCCATGAAACCATTTAGTAGATGTGCCTTAGGTCAAAAAAAGTTTGTAACCTCTGTGCTAAAGCACATTAAACTAATTAATGGGATTTTCGTATCTGGAATCAATTCGAAATCTTCCAGGTCTATAGCTTTCCTATCTTGAACAAAGTACGTGAAATTAAAATTACTATCTCTTCCTACTTATATTGCCCGGCATGGCCGCGTGGTTAGGGAGCTCGACTCGCAATCTGAGGGTCGCAGGTTCGAATCCCCGTCCCAGCAAACAAGCTCGTCCTTTCAGCCGTGGGGGCGTTATAATGCGACGGTCAATCCTACTATTCGTTGGTGAAAGAGTAGCCCAAGAATTGGCGGTGGGTGGTGATGACTAGCTGCCCCTCCTCTACTCTCACACTGATAAATTAGGGACGGATAGCGCAGATAGTCCTCGTGTAGCTTTGCGCGAAATTCAAAACAAACAAACAAAATCCTTCTTCTTCTTATGGCAGTAATGAGAAACGAAGTATGGAACATTTCGCTAAATGTCATAAGATAGAATAACTTAGAAAGTGGACAAAGGAGTAAAACGTATATCCATATTCATGGCACGTTTTATTGTTACAGTGATCTGAACCTAATAGATATTTGAATTATTTATTTCTAACCCCAATAACTGATACATTGATCTAATATATATGTATTTTTGGAATCACAACTCGGGCTATTTCAGTGGACTCAGAAACAAATAGAATTTAGTCAAATTTTCTAGGATTGCTTCATTTTTACTAGTTAGGTTGATCCGTAACATTTTAGCATTGATGCGTGTCGTAAAATATGAATGTTTTAAATCGGTCCAGTAGATAAATAAACTAGATTCTACAAATCCCCAAAATCTACAAAGATCTGTAGCACTGATGAAAGTTTTAAGAGTGTTTTTAATTCTTCTAATAAATCTTTTAATGAAAAATTTGATTACTTACTATCCTTATTGTTTTAAAATATATAAACACGACATATTACAGAAATTGAGAGGAAAATCACATTGGGCTATCCGAGGTGTTTACCGCGGGATTCGAAACCAGGATTTTAATGTTGTAAGTTTGTAGACTTAACGCTGTCCCAACGGGGGACTGCTCCAGAAAAATTACTGTTTTCATATACGCCAAAGTTTCGTTATTTCGACTTCATCGGGACAAACGAGACACTATCTAACTGATTTTAGGCTTATAACATAGAAATATTATGCTTTCTACTTTCGTGTGTTTTTTTTTTACGTTCTTTTTTAAACAATAAATACAACTCTCCAGTTTCCACTACAAACTTTAAACCCTCATAATATCATGTTTGTTTGTTTTTGAAGGAGTGATAATTTTCGGATCTGATCAAGAAGTTGCTGGAGTGATGCGGGCTGTCAAGAGAAACAATGTTACGGGCTACTTCTCGTGGATAGGAAGCGATGGTTGGAGTGCACGTGCCCTCGTGTTTGACGGTAACGAACCTCAAGTAGAAGGGACATTGTCTGTACAACCTCGTGCCCATTCTGTGGACGGCTTTGACGACTACTTCTTGAGTTTAAATGTGAAGAACAATAGAAGAAATCCCTGGTTTGTAGAATACTGGGAGCAGTACTTTCATTGCAAGTGGCCTAACAGCACCATCACTCCTTACAACCAGAATTACAACAAACAGTGTAGCGGTGACGAAGTAATGACGTACACTAATGGATACGAATCTGAAAGGCAGCTACAGTTTGTTAGTGATGCTGTTCTCAGCTTCGCCTACGCTTTTCGAGATATGCATCAGAATCTGTGTGGTGGTAGGCCTGGTCTTTGTCAACGGATGAATCCTATCGACGGAACGGAGCTTCTCACATACTTGTATAAAGTCCATTTTACAGGTAACCATTAAATTAAACGTATAAGTCCCAATATATGCTTGCGGGCTTATAACACTAAAATTAGGGTTCGATACCCATGGTAGGTACAGTGCAGGTAGTCCGTTTTGTAGCTTTGCGCTCAAAATTCGTTTGTTTGTTTTAAAGCAAAGCCACATTGGGCTATCTGCTTTGTCCACCGCAGGGAATTGAACCCCGGATTTTAGCCTTGTATGTCCGTAGACATTGTAGAACTTGCACTTAAAACACAAAGAATATA
>NW_013667340.1:199419-204863 GCF_000517525.1 Limulus polyphemus | reverse complement strand
AAACATGCTCGCCCTTTCAGCCGTGGGGGTGTTATAATGTGACGGTCAATCCCATTATTCGTTGATAAAAGAAGAGCCCAAGTGTTTGCGGTGGGTGGTGGTGACTAGCTACCTTCCCTCTAGACTTTCACTGCTAAATTAGGGACGGCTAGCGCAGATAACCCTCGTGTAGCTTTGCGCGAAATTCAAAACAAACAAACTCTTTCCTTTGTGTATCGTTTTTTTAAAAAAGGATTGAATCTAGCTTTTAGCCCATAGACACTCATCTTGTTTTGCCATTGTTTCTACTATTTTAAGGGCCTTTTGTTTTGTTCAGTTGTGACTGCCATTTTGAGATCGTTGCTTTTCAAAGTTATATTACAACATTTGATAATAATGTGTTTATTTATTCTACAGTTATCGCCAGGTATTGATTTTTCGGTCATGATTATTGTTAACAATTAGCAACCCATGAGTTTTATACGAAATATTTTAATTGTCCAAATATTTTTGTTACAGTAGGAAATTACTTTCTGCATGTTGTCTAATAATCTGTTGTTAATTGTAAAGCTTAATATGTATATTAATTTATATTTTTAATATAATAATTAAAGATGTTAAAAATCACTTTCATTAGAGGTTTTTAAAACGGCCAATAGGCTTTTGTAACGATAAAAGTTAAATATTACAGACATTGTATCCTTCCGCTATGTGGGTCCTATATCTTCAGATACTCCTTATTTCATGAAGGTACTTTTTTATACCCTCCCTACAGTATAGCTTGCGTTTTAGTTGCCCCCAGTGGCACAACGTTATGTCTGCGGACTTACAACACTATAAACCGGGTTTCGATACTCGTGGTGGGCAGAGCACAGATAGCTCATTGTGTAGCTTTGTGCTTAACTTCAAAACAAACAAGCGTTTTAGTTTTATTTGGGCGACTTCTTTTTTATTTTATTTTTCGGGGGAGAAGGATTTACAAAAAGCTACACAAAGGTTATCTGCGCTAGCCCTCCCTAATTCTGACTGATAGACTAGAGGGAAAGCAGCTAGTCAACAGCCACCGCCAACTCTTGAGTTACTATAACTGAATAATGAGATTTGACCGTCACAATTATAACGCAACTCAGTCCCTAAAATGCGTGGCAAATATTTGCGACCACAGTCCGCGAACTATGTCTTTGTATGGAATAGCATTATATCCGTTTCATTCTCTATCTCTTTTAGGTATGCGAAGGTTAAACAGATATGTAGTGGAAGCAACTTGTATACATATAACTTATGTCGTTTTTCCAGACGGATATCCTTTGTGATTATGTAGTGTGCTGTTGTAAGGAGCACGTGAATGGCTTTTACTACTAATCTTTGTGGTCGTGGATTCTCATCTGTTACAAAACGCCATATTTTACTTACTACGGCGGAGGTATGTCTTGTTGGAGGTCTTTTTCTGGATGGTCCTGGTGTCCCAAATTGATCCGTAAACCTTTGTTTTCCAATGTCTTTAACTACAAGGAATAGCCCCGTTTCCAAAATTCTAAGCGGAGATCTGAACACATCTTTTTTGATCTGAGTGTACGTTTTGCGTTGGAAAGGGTTGTTACATACCCTTTCTGAAAGCGATCTATTTTCGGTGGCATCACACTACCTATAAAAATCCAAACAATATCAGAATGTAGTTCTGACAGAGGGTATTCTATTGTGATTTTATGTCAGTTGTGTTTGTCATGGTAACTTGTATATTTGTATATTCAAAATCGTTTTAATATAACGTAGTCAATCTCTTGCTACTTGATCATAATCTATTTTTATTTATTTATTTATTTTATCTATTTATTTTATCAGGCTAAAATTGAAAAGCAATATTTATCTTACTAATATCTGACTGGTTTATCTTCGATAACTTCACATGATATTTATTTCCGTGTATTTATTTACACACACACGCTGACAGCATAATGATACTTAATTATTGACATTCACAAAGTTATTTCTTGTTAATTAACTTTTTTTATATATATATAATTGTCAATTCTAGGTTTGAGCGGGGATGAATTCCAATTTTCCAAAAATGGGGACGGGCCAGCACGCTACAATATCATCCACTTCAAACAAGTCAAACAAGGTAATTATCAATGGGTCAGAGTTGGCGAATACAAAAATGGTCAGTTGACTCTCAACCTCTCCCAAGTCCAGTTTCACCTACACGAACCGCACATGCCCCCATCTGTGTGTAGTGACCCTTGTGAAAAAGGTCAAGCCAAGAAGTTCGTAGAAGGGGAGAACTGTTGCTGGCATTGTTTAAGTTGCACAAAATACCAAGTTCTCCTCTCTGAGACCCAGTGTGTGGAGTGTCCTCTCGGGTTTCTTCCAGACAATGACCACGAAATATGTATTGCTATTCCAGAGCTGTACATGAGACCTGACAGTTCCTGGGCCATTGGAGCTCTAGCCTTCTCTACAACGGGAATCTCTGTTACAGTGTTCGTTATTGTTGTGTTTATTCGATATAATGACACACCAGTGGTCAAGGCGTCCGGTCGGGAGCTTAGTTACGTTCTTTTGGCTGGCATATTAATGTGTTATGGGATGACGTACATGTTGGTCCAGCGTCCAACAAATTTCATCTGTGGAGCCCAGAAAACCGGCATCGGTTTGTGTTTCTCTGTTGTTTACAGCGCACTTCTGACTAAAACCAACAGGATCGCTCGTATTTTCAATGCTGGTAAACGTAGTGCAAGAAGACCAAGCTTCATCAGCCCTAAATCCCAGTTGGTCATCTGTGGAGCGCTGATCAGTGTCCAGATTTCAATCACTACAGTATGGCTAGCTTTCACGCCTCCTCGAGCAATTCACCATCATCCAACTCGAGAGGATAATCATGTTGTGTGTGCCGCTTCTATTAACGCTAGTTATATGGTGGCCTTTGCCTATCCAATTACTCTAACTCTCATCTGTACCGTGTACGCCATCCTTACTAGAAAGATTCCAGAAGCTTTCAACGAATCTAAGTACATAGGTTTCACCATGTACACCACGTGCATTATATGGCTGGCATTTGTTCCAATCTATTTCTCGACAGCTGAGCACGTGGCTCTTAACGTCACTACAATGTCCGTAGCTATTAGTCTTAGCTCTACAGTAACCCTAGTATGTTTATTTACACCCAAACTCTATATTCTACTTTTACATCCTGAAAAAAACATTCGTCAATCTATGATGCCACAGAACAAACACGGAACGTTAAACAACACCTTAATTACTACGCCATCAGCAACAAAAGTTGAGTCGGCTACGCAGTCCGATGGTAAGTGCCTTCTGTTAGAAGTTTTTGGTATATTTTATATTCTTTATTACTAATAATTGTGCTACACAATTTTCAGAACATCAAACTATTTATTTTATAAATTTCATATATAAAATCAGCCAGCAGAGTGCTGGAGTTAAAAAAAAACTATTTATTTTAGCAGATACACAACTAGCTATAATAAATAGGCCTAACTGGTATTAAGCCTATTTTGTATCCCAGAAGGAGGATTTTATAATCTAGACCCATCTGAAAAACAGAGTACTCCCCTCTAACTTAACTTTGCGTTTTGTTTAAAAACTATTTCCGCCAGACGGATGTTACATTTCTGTTTTTTCACACATGACTGTTCTCATAAAAATATGTATGCACTAGTAGATTTGGTTAGCTACACAAGGGCTACATAGTCTCCCTCTATTTTGATCTGACTAAACTAGAGAGAAGGCAGCTAATGAACAAAACCCATCGCCAGCTCTTGGGCTACTCTTATGTGATCTAATTGTAGGATTTGACCGTCATGGTCTTAAAGTGCGGGCGCGTTAATTTTCGGCCACGCCTGGCAAGTGAAATAACATCGAAAACGCATTTGTTTCTTTAAAAAAAAAACTTATTAAACATCTTGGTTTTTCTTAGGAGAGCCATCAGCATATTAGTTGATCATTGTAACATACTAGTTGATCATTTGTTACGGGTAAATAATTACGGTGTTTAGAGTTATAATGTCAGTCTTTGACCAGAATAACTGCTTCTCTTGTAACGCATCCAAAATTGAAAGTACGGGGCATATTTAACGGAATCGCCACGCGATTCCTGGACCTTTCAACCCGCAACCCGTAATGCTAACCATTAGGCCATGCCAAGCCCAGGTATACGGTGAAAAATTACCTTAAAAAAAACACAACAAAATACATAATGTATATAGGTGAGATACGATCATGATAAGGCATGTCGTTGTCTGCTAATGCAAATAAAAAACCGTAATGCTTGGCATTGGCAGCTTATCTTAATTTTTTACGGACTATGAAAGTAGTTTTATTTTTAATTCAAAGTCCAGCCACAGTGGGAAATCTTAAAAACACCTTTATGTGTGTCAGTTATTATTATTTTTTGTCACTGAGGTGTTTTTCAAATAAACACAAAAACGATCAAAAGGCCAATCCCACCAAAATTTGTCCTTCACTACTAATCGAAATAGATTACAGTAAAGAACAGAAAATTACGAGTACATTATTACATACTAGCTGGAGGGCGGAAGTTATGTAAATTCATTATTAATGAAATCTTAGGACATGAAAAGTTGTGAAACAAAAACGTCCATAAAAACTGCAAAACACAAAATGTAAACTGCAAATTTGCATGTATCTCCGCATGGACCCAACAAACCTTCATGACAAATTTGGTGAAGATCCATCAACAGGGGGGCGAAGTAGTGGTAAAAAATGCCAAAACGCCCGTAAAAACAGCAAAAGGCAAAACAGAAAATTTGCATGGGGACCTCCGCATGGACCTAACGAACCTCTATACCAATTTTGGTGAAGATCCATCTACATCCCGCGAAGTAGTTACATGGACATCCAACAGACAGTAGTATTATATTTATATAAATACTACAGGCATCATCGATACTCAGTAAATAGGGAGGAACGAGACAAAAACAGAAACAACAATCTGATAACTTGAGCGAAAAGTCATGTGACTATGTCTTCTTTGTACAGTGGGTATCGAAACCCGAATTTTAGCGTTATAAGCCCTCACAGTATAACCGGGGAGCAATTAATTTGATAAAGACTTCTATTATATCGCCTGAATTAATCTAACAGGGAAACCAACTCTATCTTTCAAATTCATTTGACTATGTCCTCTTTGTACAGTGGGTATCGAAACCCGAATTTTAGCGTTATAAGCCCTCACAGTATAACCAGTACAATTGATTTGATAAAGACTTCTATTATATCGCCTGAATTAAAACCAACTCTATCTTTCAAATTTATATGATAGAAATTCCATTATGTCTTCCAAGTTTCGTTTCTTTTATTTTAAAATAATTCTTTATCTAATTTTCCTTAGCAGTTAGGGGGCGCTAGACTCAGAATCTGAGGGTCGCGGGTTCGAATCCCCGTTACACCAAACATGCTCGCCCTTTCAGCCGTGGGGGCGTTAT
>NW_013667340.1:193301-198788 GCF_000517525.1 Limulus polyphemus | reverse complement strand
CCCACTATTACGAAAAATGAAGAGGTGCGTGACGGCATGGTCCAGTGGTTAGCGTACAAGACTGTGAATCTTCTGTTCCATGGTTCGAGTCCCGTTACAACTAAAAATAACACCCGCGCTCCGCATTTTCGGATCATGAGTGCGTAATGGTGGGGAAATCTTTCTTTTCTGTGTGAAAAAGAATAACCCAAGAGTTGGCGGTGGGTGGTTTTCACTACCTGTCTTCCCTTTATAAGCTAACGAGGATAACCCCCTAGTAGCTTTGCGCGAAATTAAACAATAAACAGATGTCATGACGATCTGTAAAAACTATTTGGCTCAGAGTTTCCATTCTCAAGAGTCTGTGACAAAATAATCTTACTTAACTCAAGCGACGAACATTTTTACTAAAACTTTACATTTTATCAAACTATTGATTTCAACCTATTTGTCTCTATAAAAATATATTTTTCAACGAATCTTGGATCCGGCCATTAGTATTGTTGTTAGTAAACCTATATACGAACGTTCTAATCAGAACAAATTAAAAAGTGATAAAACACGTGAAATAATTTTTAAGATGATCTGAATTAATCTATCAGACTCAAACTTAACAAATAACAATCAGTTGAGTTGTAAAACTAGGTTGTGAAAAACGTTTCC
The DNA here is from genome assembly GCF_000517525.1 of Limulus polyphemus. Classification (NCBI taxonomy): domain Eukaryota; kingdom Metazoa; phylum Arthropoda; class Merostomata; order Xiphosura; family Limulidae; genus Limulus; species Limulus polyphemus. Next base: position 198,146 of record NW_013667340.1, on the reverse strand, counting down.
AATACAGAAAAACTATGAACACATTTTGAAGTATTTTTTTTATTATTTTACTTGTTTTTAGAATAAAAGCTTGAGAAGGAAAACCAGTTATATTGTATATTTAGAAAGTGACTACTTTCAGTTTTCTTTCTAAAATAAAAACAGATAATAATCTGGCAGTAATGAGTATATTTTTTATTAAATTTTCAGTCGAGTGGCTAACTGGACTTTTAAACCATCAGCTAAGTAATTGAGTTTTGAAAAAAAAAAAAAAAGCTAGCAAATTTGAAACTGGTAACCATAAGAACGAAGAAATGTTTTATATAAGATATTCTAACCAAATGTAAAGTTTAACTTAATAAGACAGCAATATATGTATAGTTTATAATTCATTAGCATATTAATTTTATGAAATGTAATTAAACTTAGAACACATATTATCGATTAAGCTGATCTAAAACACACTACAACGTTTTCCTTTATTTCAGAATACGAGATGAGCGAGAAACTTCGTATCAGCCGAATCAGCCGTGCCACTCAAACTCCAAACGCATTACCCGCCGAATCCCAGATTAATCAAGCAGACAGAAATGTGCATCTATGAATTGTCTTCCGCTATAGCTTTGTAGACAAATACAATGACTGGTTCTCGGACCTACAATACGTGCAAACTGCCTAATTAACACCCCTATTTGATTGAAATTAGCCACGTGACTTATTCTATAGAATTACATGATCTTTATTCTAACAACTACGTGAACTTTCACTGAACAAAAACTAAAAATATATATATATAAGGATTTAGCGTTTCTTTTGTATCTGAAGGCGTAGCACACATATTGTTGGAGACAGATGTATATAAAAAGGTAAGTACAGATTTTGTTTGCGAGACATATAAATATATATGAAGAAATAGTACAGTGAATGAAAACGTTATATAAAAACGATTTTGGAGCATCACCACGTCATTACAGTCCACGTCGTCACGTCTAGTCATGCTGTATCTGACAATAACCTGCAGCGCAGTTTCTATTGAATAATAAAAAAAATCCATCGTAACGCTGTCATGTCCAAAGCACACCATTTTTACCTGCTGAACTTTCATAATCCATCTAACGTACGAGGACGACGGTTTCCTAACACCCATTTCAACGATTGCATATAAATCTATACTGAGGCGCTGTATGTAGCGACTTGACCCGTTGAAGATATGTCATGAAAGCAACTTGTGTAACGTAACTTGTGTCGCTTTTCCAGGAGGAGACTCTTGTCGATTATGTTGCGTTGGTTTGCCTGGAACAAGTAGGCGGCTTTCACCACTGACTTTTGTGTTCGTAAATTCTCACCTTTTACATGACGCAGCATTTCCTTAACCGCTAGGGTACTGTTTGTTGCAGGTCTTGTTCTGGTGCCTCAAGTTAATCCATGTTGTTGTGTTTTTAAATGCCATTAAGTACAAGAGATTTGGAAATTGTAAGTTTCTTGTATTAACACATCTTTATAACTTTAGTGTACGAATATTTTGCATCAGAAAAGGCTGTTACATACCATTCCCAGAGGCGATAAACTCTTTGTATCATCACACTAACTCCAAAGCTCCAAACAATGTCAAGACGTAGTTCTGATACGTGCCGTTCCATCGCGACTTTATATCGGCTGTGGTTGTCACGTTGCATATTCAAAATCGTTTTATATATGACGTATTCAAATCTATGTACAGATATGCGAGATACGTATATACGAAGAGAATTTACAGATGTTTTTTGCGAGATGTACATTTTCTTGAGCTTCATTGTAAACATCATTCGTCGCCATTGATGCCACGTTGTACACCAACATCCATCATCGTCATAACAACACTGAGGTCAGGTTGTTATGAGGAAAGGCTCTCCTCGTATCAGTGGAGAATTGAAAAAGGACAGATATTGGAATGGTGCACTGTCTTGGTAAAGGTATTTTATGGTACACGCTGGCATGGTCAGAGATCACGACAACGAAAGACTACGTAAAGTTTTATCAGTTTTATAGTCATTTGTTTATACGCGAAGAGAGACTCAGATACAAAGTAATACAAAGTAACACGAGCTTTATGAATTGCATCAAACGATACGATGCGTTCCGCGCGTTTGTGATTACCTGATACCTCCTCTCAGTGTGTAGATGTATTCTGATTATTACTCAGAACTCTAACCCATATGTGTAAATAACGTTCCGTTTCCGTTAGCGTGAATAAGACGTTGAAAATCAAACGTTCATTGGTCAGCTGTAGCTGAACTCATCTTAATATCCTAGGAATTACAGAATGCACAGTAAGGAAAAAGTGACAGACAATGATACTGTTATCACAATCGAATCTTTTATGCGGTCTGTGAATGGTTTTAATATTAAAGCCTGAAAACTATTATAGTGTGCCCAAATGTCTTGTACAAAGTATTAGTTATGAAATTCACTATTAAGAACCAACTTTCCATTGGTCGTCACGTGCATGCTGGATATTCAGATAAGCTGTTGTTTTCAATAGCTTGTTACAGAGCAATCATGGCCGCTTAAAATGGGGCTCCGGTCATGAAATAACTACCACCTCTCGTATAATCCTGTTATTTTTAGGGACAGAGAAAAATATTGTATAATGCATTGAGGTAAAACTGCTGAGAAACCTTGCTTATAACAGGTATTACAAACTACTTGTTGCTTTCTGAATATTCGGTGCATATTAAGTTGGTAATTACAAAAGTACCGAATATTCCCGTCCTATTGTTGTCTTGCTGATGATGTTAGGTGTTTTGCATGTACGTTTGGAGAGGAGGGGGTTTAAGGGCAGTTGATATTGGATATACCTCTTTTATAATGATATGTGATAACGAGTATAACTATTATCATAAGATGGAATAATACTGGATGTGCCACTTTAATATCATTTTATAATATCGACGTTATTACTGTTCTTGCGCTTTTCTGAATTGGATGTGGCAGTTCTGTAGAAGTAGATAAGACTGGATGTGACTCTCCTACATGAGGGAATGATACTGGATGTGCCATTTAAATAACATTTTACTATATTGTAGTTATTACAGTCTCTGCGTTTTTCTGAATTGGATGTGGCGGTTTTGTAGAAGTAGATAAAATTGGATGTGACTCTCCTACATGATGGAATGATACTGGATGTGCCACTTAAATAACATTTAACTCTGATGATTCTGTTACTGTCACCGGGCTTATCTGGACTAGATGCCACAGCTCTGTAGAAGTGGATGAAATTGGGTGTACCAGCTACGTTTATTTTATCAGTGTTAATGTGTAGTTAAATACTTGAATTTAATAATATTTGACGTGCCATAATATTATGTCTAAATACGCTGATTCTATTAGTCTCAAAGTGGGCGAACTACTTTTATTGAACTATATACTATTGACTGAGACACTTTTATGAAGACTATTCTTCGTTGATGCTACCAGTAAACAAAAAACAAAAAAAACAAGTATTTGTGAGCTTAAAAAATACCCTATCTTGATATAGGTATTATTGGATGTGTTAGTGTTGTTGTATTACAAATAATATTGCTTGTTATTTCTTTCGGGATAAAAATGTCATAATATTCTCTTTAAGGTACACAAAACGAGAATGTTTGATTTATTTGAAGTTTATATTCAATATTTTCTAAGTTTCTGATATACGTGTACATTATGATCTACGTGGTAACTGTTCTTCGAAATCCAAAATGGACTCTAAGTCTTTAATTATTTATGGTAGTGTTAAATATCTTAACGGTTTTTAATCTGGTTCGCAGTTAGAGAAGAACCAATATGGTATTTGTTTCAGAGTATCTTTCTTAGTGCAAGCGAAACATACATCGCTTACATGTATTTAAAAAAAAACAATAGCTTGTTAAAAATACTATACGAATGTTGAACTTTAACAAAAAAATTCTTTCTGACGATCAGAACTTATAATTAGTCTTCGAACAGTCTGTACTTGGTGAATATTGTAAAACATGATAAATAAATAGATAGCATCTGACTATTTTCGTAGAGTTGAAACGCTTCAGTGACAGCTTTCACCTCTAATGGATTTCTTAACGATTTAAGACCCATGAAACTGTTTAAAATCAGAAGAAAAATTAAATATGCTTCAAGATTTACGTTTCGGATAACACTGAGTAATTCATGATTATTAAAACTTATAATTCATTTACGTTTCGGGTAATACTGAGTGATTCATAATTATTAAACTTGTAATTTAATTACGTTTCGGGTAACGTTTCGAGAAGTATAGTGACGCAAATAACTACACTATCATATATTCTGAAGTATAAGATCAGAGAATACGTACTTTCGATATAATTGTCCAAAGAAACAGGAATTACAGTGTTAGGACGCAATACAGTAATCAGCAGACTTATGACAATAAGCCTGGAAGCACAACCAATTGAGCACCAACTTTTACAATAAGAACAAATAATAGGAAAATTTCGATTGCGAACACCTGGAGGCTAGTTGCCAGATATAATACACGATCCACTCGGTACCGTAGAAAACCTTACACCTGGAAGTCACTACATGTAATATACGTTTCACTCAGCACCCAAAAACTCTTTACACGCGGGATTTACCAGATATAATACATGTTTCACTCAACATCCTAAAACTCTTTACACGCGGCATTTACCAGATGTAATACATGTTTCACTCAGCATCCTAAAACTCTTTACACGTGGGATTTACCAGATGTAATACATGTTTCACTCAGCATCCTAAAACTCTTTACACGTGGGATTTACCAGATGTAATACATGTTTCACTCAGCATCCTAAAACTTTTTACACGTGGGATTTACCAGATGTAATACATGTTTCACTCAGCATCCTA
>NW_013667340.1:175054-192711 GCF_000517525.1 Limulus polyphemus | reverse complement strand
CATCCTAAAACTCTTTACACGTGGGATTTACCAGATGTAATACATTGTTTCACTCAGCATCCTAAAACACTTTATACGCGGGACTTACCAGATGTAATACATGTTTCACTCAGCATCCTAAAACACTTTACACGTGGGATTTACCAGATGTAATACATGTTTCACTCAGCATCCTAAAACTCTTTACGCCTGGAATTTACCAGATGTAATACATGTTTCACTCAGCATCCTAAAACTCTTTACGCCTGGAATTTACCAGATGTAATACATGTTTCACTCAGACCTCTAGAAAACTTTCTGCCTGGAAGTAATCAGATGTAGTACATGTGTCACTCAGCACTGTAGAAAAGCTTGCAGCTGGACATTACCAGATGTAGTACATGTTTCGCTCAGCACCTTAAAAAACTTTACACCAGACAACATAACAAAGCAGAACCAAACTGATTAAATCTTCTTACGGCAATGATAAATGACGTGCATTATTACAGCAAAAACTGGAGTGGACTGTGACAGTGATCATCAACTGTTGCATGTAAAGGTTAAAATCAAATTAAAAGTGCGAAAAAAAAGAAAATGTCAATAATGACATTAAAACTCGAAAAACAAAATACTAAATAGAGTTAATCTCTCACAAATAGGTTTGTAGCGTTAATGAAAACTGTAGAAACAAACAACTCCAAATGAATTATGGGAAAAGACCAAGGTGATAGCTAAAAGCTTAGCAAGAAAATTTAACGAGAAAAAAAAATAACAAGAACTCGTACACCGTGGATATCGGAGAAAAACACTGAAATTTACTAATGGAAGAAGATAGCTTATTTACAGTAAATATGAAGAAAAACTGAGAAACAATAAAGACAACCGAAATGAAAGTTTTCATAGTAGCATTCGTAAAAAAAATAACTCAAAGAAATGTACGAAGTTCTAACATAGATAACACGTAAGTTCTGCTCAAGATTGAATGTGATAGAAAATAAAAATGGGAAGAGTAGTGACATAGGATGGAGAAATTAAATGAAGATGAAAATAGCACTGTAAGAGTTTGTCTAAATCACCAGACAGAGAAGCAGAAGTGTTAATACACTAACTGAATTACAGCAATGCCTTGTTGAAAAAAAAGAGCCTAGCAACGACATTACGAGAAGTAGAAAAGGCGATAAAACAAAAAAAAAGGGAAAACAATAAGCATTGACGAGATATCAATAGTTATTTAAAGCATTTGGAGAGACAGGAATTGATACAGTGCACAAGACTATAAACAGGAAAACGAACGAATGGCCTCAAGAATGGGGGCGAACGGTTTTTGTGCCAATACAAAAAAAATGGTGATGACTTAAAAGGTTTTCGAAAAAATATTGAAGAATAGAATGGAAAGTAAAATAATGGGAAAATACCGGAAGTAAAATAATGGGAAAATACCGGAAGTAAAATAATGGGAAAATACCGGAAGAACAAGTTGGTTTTAAAGAAGGAAATGGGACCAGAGCCCAAATTTTAGACCTACGGTTAATCATAGAAAAGTCCCAAAAATAGGGAAAAGTGTTATACATATGCTTCATAGATTATATCATAGCATTCGACTGTGTCTAACACAAGAGGGAGATAATGGTCATGCTGGTAATGTCCAAATACACTATTAGTTTTATTAGCAAACTGTACTTCAATATAAGTTTAACATAACAGCAAATGTACATCAGGTACCTGATGATGACAAAACCTTGTCGAAACGTTGTACATTTGCTGTTATGTTAAACTTATATTAAAGTTTTTCTTCATTACCCATTCAAGCCGTCTCCAGCCATTATTAGTCTCAAAGTGGGTTCCTCGTCATCAAATTTGAAAACTGTACTTCGGGTAGGAGTCAGCGGTAAGAGCTGGAAATGATATTACAAATTGTTTTCAAAGTGGAAAGAAAATTCATGAAAGATGCGTTATGTCACCCAATATTTTCAGCACGTATGAATTAGAATAGAAGTATTGAAAGAATTTGAAGGAGGAATGAAATTGTGTGTGGGTGGGGTGGAAATTAACAAATAGCTTCTGATATGCGAATGACATGATTCTGATTTGTGAGTAAAACGAACGCCTAAGAAGACTGGCCGAAGGAGGAAATGACAGAAGTGCCAAAAAAGGTTTAATTCTAAATGTAAATAAAAACAGAGGTTATAGGAACGGATGAAGGTAATGAGAGTAAGACAGAGGTGAACGTAAAAGAAAGAAATCGAAAACGTGCAGATATTCGATTGTGTAAGATCCACAAATAACAACAAGAAAGATTATTATACAATCACTGAGAGAGAAGGTTAACGATGTGTGGTCGAGATGATAACTGTGTGGAAAGATTGGAGGTAACCAGTATCATTCAAATTTCGTTTCCTTAGATCAGGTCCCCCAGTGGCACAGCGGTATGCCTGTGGACTTACAACGCTAGAATCCGAGTTTCGATACCCGTGGTGGGCAGAGAACATATAGCCCATTGTGTAGCTTTGTGCTTAATTTCAAACAAACAAACAAATCCTTAAATCGGTTATCTTTCCAATGGAAAAGTTGTGCGTTAAAGAAGAGTGATGAAAGGAAGTTAGAATTTCGAATAAATGGACACTGTAAAAAAATATGTATGATGTGAAAGAAGATTGTTGGAAGATATCATTAAAAATAAACTCATATTTTTGGCATATCGCAAGAAGATACGGAACCAGCCTGGTGAGAAACATCATGATGTCATAGAAGGAAGAACTGAATGAAACGGAGGAAGATCAGCTATAATGTCCTGTGATGAGATAAGACAACTGGGGATGTCATTAATGGAAGCTATAAGATCAAAGAGGGGTGGTGTCATTGGTGGAAGCTATAAGATCAGAGGATTGGGTCGAATTAAGACGGCTCATGGCAGCCACAAATTGCAAAACTTACAAAAGTACCTCATGTTCGAAAGCGTGCAGTAGAAATTTCGTCAACTTAAGACGCTGCGAAAGTTTTTGAGCATGAATTTCCCCTGAAAATAAGAAAAAAACTTATAATGGTTAATCTAAATGATGCACAATGCCACATAAAATATTTGAAATGTCCTTTACTCACCACAAGAAGAAACCTATATAGGGATGGGAATTTTAAGAAAGATGCACAATGCCACATAAAATATCTGAAATGTCCTTTACTCACCACAAGAAGAAACGTATATAGAGATAGGAATCTGAATATTAATTAATATTAATGCATCTAATATCTTCTTATCTAGTATAAAGAGTACAAACTATCTGAAATAATGCTTCTTCTTTTTCCAGAGGGTGAGCTTTTTGCTAAATCGGACTAGCTCCGTGGAATGAGGCATATTGTAGAATAGCCTGGGTCTTACGTTTCTTTAGCGCCATTATTCGCAATTTTGAGGATGAAAAGAACAACTTTAAAACATATCAATTTATTGGATTAAACACAACTCAGTAAAAAAAAAACCAAATAAACTGACGGTAATTTCCTAAGAGCTTCAATAATGATGCTCAAAAAGTAAAATAAAATACTATTTATTTAATCCAATTTGCTGTTACTACTAAATATATAAAATCATAACAGATATGAATAATAAATAAGATTTTTTTTTCTGAGCCGAAAGAGGGTAAAGGTTAAGCTGTGCAAGCATGTAACATGACAAAAAAAAGGGCTAAGGGAATATATATATACATGTGTATTTATTTGTTAATTGTGATCACAAAGCTACACAATGGGATATCTTTGTTCTGCGCAACACGAATATTAAAATCCTATTTTTGGCGATATATGGCATCAGACTTACTGTTGAACCACTGGAGGGCATACATGTTTGTAAAGATTATATGGAATACATATACTTCTGGGAATACCAGAAAAATAAATCCACCTGAATTTTCATGTTAAAACGTAAGGAATAATAAAAGCAGCATTTTTCTGAGTTCACATCTTATCTTATCTTTACAACGCGTGAAGCTGCAAAATATAAGTATTGTTTAATAGATAGACAGCTTAACAAAAACTTTACTTCCAAGAAAGCCATGTAAACTCATCAAACTTCTGCCTTACCCATTAATGTTAAGCACCGATTAGTTATGTTATGTTTACAGTAGTGTGCAAACCCCTTAACAAGCTTAACGTTTTCACGGCCTAAACATGAACTACATCCGATTTGAAATACCAAAGTGTTTTGTTTATTGCCTGTGACACAAAGATTAACAACAAGAGAACGTTTTGGTAAGTCGTGTCCATGAATTGGACAAAATAAAACTTGTAATGGTTCACCCGAAAGCTTCATTCACATATTTTCATGTTGAAGCATGTGCAGTTTCTAGACTCACAACAGTCAACTTTAGACTGATGATACCTAACGTTTATCACAATTTGGTGGCATATTGAAATGTATAAAGTGAAACTCTGAACCAGATATACACGACTGATAAAAAATTTCTAAGATTTATCTTGATCTTTTTACAATCCTCCTAATTTGTCCCTTACGGATTGCAAACCAGAGGTGTGTAAAAATAGCCTTTGAGACATATCTTCACACACATATATATCTAGAGTGTAAATGTCGTTTTTTCTAAACTTTTTATTAACATTTGCAATGTAAGTGATTTTGTCACATATTAGGCCTAGTGCAGTAGTCACCAACCTTTATTATCTCATGGATCTCTTCACCATTCAAAGAAATTCTTATGGACTACCATACTCGGATAGATGTATCTGTTGAAGGTAATACTATGGTGTATGAGAGAAGTATTAAACTAAATAAGTATCCATGTTAAGCAAAATTTTAACTAAAACATTATGTTCATTTAATCGAACATACTGTATTTAAATATATATATATATATATAGAAACTCGATCTTTGCCGTTGAGGACCCCCTTTGGAATGCACAATGACCTCTAGGGACTCTCGGACTACAGATTGAGAATCATTAATCTCTAAACCATAAGCGTGAAAAAGTATTTTATCACACAAAACCATCGATTTCAATTACATGTCTTATCTAGATGTGCAGTGTTTGTTGCTAAAGGAAAAGCATCGCCAAGTGAGGAGGGTAAAGTCTGTTACCACTGATTTGTAATTTCATTATAGTAGAGTACTATAACGATCTCGTGAAAAATGTTGACTTAAACGAGAGTAACATAGGTTTGAAAATCAAACTTACAAATTAATTTGATTCCACCATTCTTTTGGGGTGAACTTGTTTCCAAAATTTAAGGTACATTAAAGGCAAATAGACACAGCAGATAAAGAGCATCGTTACGAAAGATGGATGCCTTATACTGAAATAAAATGTTCTTAACATTTTCAAAAATTAGATTAGACATGAGAAAGTGTTACATAAGAAAAATGAAAATAAAATAAATTATTTTTGCAAACAATAGAATTGCAATGATGTTGCGGTAAATGTAAAATAATGAGTTAGAATATAATATCAAAAACCAGAAACTTATGGAACAATATTTAGGTTCGTATTGCAGTATAATGAGTTAGAATATAATATCAGTAACTAGAAATTTAAGGAACAATATTTAGGTTCGTATTATAGTATAATGAGTTAGAATATAATATCAGAAACCAGAAATTTATGGAACAATATTTACGTTCGTATTGTAGTATAATGAGTTAGAATATAATATCAGAAACCAGAAAATTATGGAACAATATATAGGTTCGTATTGTAGTATAATGAGTTAGAATATAATATCAGAAACCAGAAATTTATGGAATAATATTTAGGTTCGTATTGTAGTATAATGAGTTAGAATATAATATCAGAAACCAGAAATTTATGGAACAATATTTACGTTCGTATTGTAGTATAATGAGTTAGAATATAATATCAGAAGCCAGAAATTTATGGAACAATATTTAGGTTCGTATTGTAGTATAATGAGTTAGAATGTAATATCAGAAACCAGAAATTTATGGAACAATATTTAGGTTCGTATTGTAGTATAATGAGTTAGAATATAATATCATAAACCAGAAATTTATGGAACAATATTTAGGTTCGTATTGTAGTATAATGAGTTAGAATATAATATCAGAAACCAGAAATTTATGGAACAATATTTAGGTTCGTATTGTAGTATAATGAGTTAGAATATAATATCAGAAACCAGAAATTTATGGAACAATATTTACGTTCGTATTGTAGTATAATGAGTTAGAATATAATATCAGAAACCAGAAATTTATGGAACAATATTTAGGTTCGTATTGTAGTACAATGAGTTAGAATATAATATCAGAAACCAGAAATTTATGGAACAATATTTAGGTTCGTTCGCATAAAAAAACAACAAAGTTTTAGTGTTGTTATCACGTGACCATTAAAAGTTAATTTATTTTGGCATCTATCTGGTTTTCAGCAATTTCTGATGAAGTGTCTTGCGCACCACTTCCTGCATTATATTCTATGCAGGGAAAATGGAAGAAAATAAAAAGGTACCATTATTTCTTGAACAGGAGATCCGGTTTGAATAATGAACTTATGTCTTGAAATGGTGATCCAGTTTGAATGATGAACTTATGTCTTGAAATGGTGATCCGGTTTGAATGATGAACTTATGTCTTGAAATGGTGATCCGGTTTGAATGATGAACTTATGTCTTGAAATGGTGATCCGGTTTGAATGATGAACTTATGTCTTGAAATGGTGATCCGGTTTGAATAATGAACTTATGTTTTGAAATGGTGATCCGGTTTGAATAATGAACTTATGTATTGAAATGGTGAACCGATTTGAATAATGAACTTATGTATTGAAATGGTGAACCGGTTTGAATAATGAATTTATGAAGATACAGAATCCATAGCAAAAAACGAGCTCTACTGAAAATATCTAACAAATGTGGATTATAGAATCCTTTTTCTCTCCCCCTCCCCATACATATGTATACAAGTAAAGAAAAACTTTTTACAAAAGGAAGTAAATATAGAGATGGCTAGTATCAATCCTTCGAAAGAATGCAAACAAGACACATAGTAACACAAGCAAGAATTAACATAGAGCAGTATATATAACTATTCAATCACAATTGAGTTTAATTTATTCTATTTTTGTCTGTTAACATTCTACTACACTGTGTGCGAATGCCATCCCTATAATCTTGTTTACATTGCCTGAACCATCCATAACAGAAAAACGTTAGCTAGGCCTGAACCACCCATAACAGAAAAACGTGTCTTCGATTATTTTAACGTACAAACTGAATGACTAAAATCCTTTCATAATCGTTCTGACTAAAAGCACTTGAAATTCAAGCATACTTTTAAATAAGGATAGACGTTTTGTTTGCAATTCACGAATGCATTTGTAGTTTGGACATTTTGCGGAAAAATTGCCTCTCTCGGTTCCGGTTTATTAACCTCTAGATATTACTAGATTTAATAACATACAAAATATAAAAAAAACACCAATATAAAAAAATACCACAGCAGTTAACCAAACACTAAATTTTCATGTTGTAAGTCCGTAAACTTATTGTTGACTTCCCTGAGGTCTGGAGTTTTTGTTTGCTTGTTGTTGAATGCAAAGCTATATGTCCTTCGCCCACCTCTGATATAGAAACCCCATTTTTAGCGTTATAAGTCTTCGAACTCGCCGCTGAGCTATTACATTTGTTTGGTTGTTATTAAGCACAAAGCTACACAATGGACGATCTGGCTCTTCCCATCGCGGATATGCAAACCCGAATTTTAGCGTTACAAAATCATCAGACTTAATTCTGAGCTACTGAAGAGTTAGAGTTTGCTACCAGAAGTAATTAGTATAAAATTATTGTGGGGATTTAAATTAAGTGAATAAATCTCAGCCAGTTAGTTGTTAAAAACTAAGAATATATATATACTAGCTGGAGTACCCGTCCCCTGGACGGAAGTTATGTAAGTCCATGATTAATTAAAGGTTAGAACATTTAGAACATCTTAGAACATGAAGAGTTTCTTCCCTTATGTGTAACTGTACAAAACGCCCATAAAAACCGCAAAAAGCAAAATACAAAACTCAAAATTTATATGTACCTCCATACCAATTTTGGTGAAGATCCAAAAGGCAGTACTATATATATATACACGTTCGCTGTAATATTTTTTGAACTAAGAAGCAAGTCACTTAGAAATAACTGATTCATGTTAAACGATTATATCCGTCTCGATATCTTGATTATACTTTACAATCATATTTAGGAGACAGATAGGGTATCTAAATATCCTCCTCACCAAAGAAAATAGACACAAGAAAAACACAACCGCCCCCCTAACTTATATGTACACGAATCTTTGTAATGTCTGTTCATCTAATTAAAAACTAATTATGAATCAATACGTTATATTCGCGCCACCTTGCATTTCTATAACATTTAATATTTCAGACAGCCAATATTTAGCACACATTATGGTCCATTAAGTAGTTTTATTGTCTTACATCTTGCACTAAACAAATAACTCCAGTATTAACAACCTTCTTTCCAGCCTCATACACAACAACATTGGTAAACTGATAACACTTTTCAGATATTACACTTTATATACAATATAACTGGATAATACACTTTTTAATTTTTAAACTATACACACAGTACCTCTTGTGAATTAACAATACTCTTTTTACTTACTAAATTGTACACATAACACCACTATTTTCACTTACTAAATTTTACATACAATTCCTCTGGGGAACTAACAATACTCCTTTTCCTTACTAATCTTTACACATAACACCACTCTTTTCACTTACTAAATTTTACACACAATTCCTCTGATGATTTATCAATACTCCTTTTACTTACTAATGTTTACACATAACACCACTGGGGAATTAACAATACTCTTTTTTACTTACTAATCTTTACACATAATACCACTAGGGAATTAACATTACTCTTTTTACTTACTAATCTTTACACATAACACCACTGGGGAATTAACAATACTCTTTTTACTTACTAATCTTTACACATAACACCACTGGGGAATTAACAATACTCTTTTTTACTTACTAATCTTTGCACATAACACCACTGGTGAATTAACAATACTTTTTTTACTTACTAATCTTTACACATAACACCACTAGGGAATTAACAATACTCTTTTTACTTACTAATCTTTACACATAACACCACTGGTGAATTAACAATACTCTTTTTACTTACTAATCTTTACACATAACACCACTGGTGAATTAACAATACTCTTTTTACTTACTAATCTTTACACATAACACCACTAGGGAATTAACAATACTCTTTTTACTTACTAATCTTTACACATAACACCACTCGTGAATTAACAGAATTATCTTGAATTATTTAACTTTACACATAATAACGCTAGTGATTTAACAAATTACTCTTTAATTGTTTAACTTTATAAACAATAACTCTGGTAGATCAACAATATTCTTTTCAGATATTGCAAGATACGTTAAATGGGATAAATACCTCACGTGATAGCACTAGAAATCGTTACCCCGAATTTTTTTTTTGTTTTTTTTCTTGTAAAGCTCCAGAAAGTCTTGCAAGATTTCTAAAAGCCTATTTCTTGATTAAAAATTGCGATTCTCTTCGTAACAATACAACTTGCTACTTAACCTACGTGATTGGATTTGATAGAAACTAATGTTTATAAAATAAATTTCTGTCTTTAAGTAAGCAGAAAGAAAAAAAAAAAACACCCCTAAGAAAACATTTGCCGAAGAACTCTCTTCTGGAAATCACCACCCTCTGGTGTTTCATTGTTTCTTGGTAGCTTTTACTAAACGTATGAAAATTTAATTTTTCATTAAAAACTGGCTTGTTTTTAACGAATAGGAGCTTAGAGGAAGAGAGTGTGTGTGTGTGTCTTAGGAACTGATTGAGCAAAGTATTTTCAATTAATTTGTAAATGTAATTGTTTTGAAGGTATGACGTTATTACTGTAGTAAAGACTTTCTACGAGAATTAAGTTTCATCGTGATTTTCAATTGGATTAGTTCCACGGTATAGCAGGTTTTAATTAAGTTTCATCGTGATTTTCAATTGGATTAGCTGCACAGTATAATAGGTTTTAATTAAGTTTCAAGGTGATTTTCAATTAGATTAGCTGCACGGTATAATAGGTTTTCTGTTCAATAATTTGTATATAGTCTTAGCTTCACTATTTTATTACCAAAACCTTGCTATGGCATAAGCTTTCGATAAAAATTTACTGAGTTAAAGACAGATGAATAATTGCATTAATAGTTTTAAGAATGATAAGAAATAGAAAGAAAAATCAAATATTCCTTTTTTTTATTAACTTAATTCTATAGCAAACAACAAGGTTGCCAAAGGCTTGTTTGTTTGTGTTTTTAGTGCAAAGCGACACAGTAGACTACCTACGCTCTTGTCCACCTCGTGAACTCGAACCCCCTGATTTTTAGCGTTGTAAGTCCATAAACTTACCGATGACTCACCGGAGGACGATTGGCATAAAACATTTTACAGTGTAAAAATTGAAAGTAGAAAATGCTATAATGCGTTAAACATCGCATAAAAACTTTTGTCCGACGCGTTCGTTGTTTCTACGTGAGATAACTGATTGAGCCATTTACAGTTGTCGTTTACAACAACTTATTAGTATGTTCACGTTGCTTAATTTTCCGTTTCCTGCTGTTTTAAGTAATTGATATGTTTTAATTTTTGCTTCATCGTAGTCCGCTCGATTGGTCAGATATAAGCTTAAGGACTTACAACGTTAAAATCTGGGGGTTCTACTCCTCGAGGTGGACAGAGTATAGGTAGCCCGTTGTGTAGTTTTGCACCAAGGAAACAATAGCTTTCCATGTTTTAGAAGATGTCTAACAACAGCGGTATGCAAATGTATCCTTGAAAGGAAATTAATAATTGGAAGTATTGAAAAAAAAAATTTAAACTAGCATCAATGACAATTAATTTTATATGAACTCATTCAATCAACAAGAAATGACATTATTTTTATCCGCTATTAAACAATAGGGCAATGATGTAAGAAATTATTAACGTTATTTCAATATATTTCTAAAATAAGGCCACAGAAATTTGCAGCTAAAATTATATTTTATTTTAACAAGGTAGTTTTACGTTGCAACGATATTGATTTTATTTTAACTCGGTAGTATTACGTTGCAGCGGAAATTATATTTTATTTTAACAAGGTAATTTTACGTTGCAGCGGAAATTATATTTTATTTTAACAAGGTAATTTTACGTTGCAGCGGAAATTATGTTTTATTTTAACAAGGTAGTTTTACGTTGCAGCGGTACTGATTTTACTCGAACTCGATAGTATTACGTTGCAGCGGAAATTATGCTTTATTTTAACTGTATAACATTATTAATAGGTATTTTTTACATAGATATATATAAGTAAGTAAAAGACAAATAATATAATGTTGTTGTTTTTAGTTCTAAAACATAATTGTTCCTTTAGTATTTACGAACTGTGTCGTTAATTGGACAGCATGTAGATTGAGGGATCAGGAAACGATGGCACAGAGGTCAACTAGAAAACTGAAAGAAAGAGGATGAAGAATGAAAGTGGAGCTAATCCAAAAGTATTTGGGAACGCTGCTACTTAAATCAAATTGAATTGAACAGCATTACTAGATAAACCCTGAAGAGATAATTGAAGAGGAGAGTCTGTGCCAAGACCGGCGTCAAAATCTACAAACATATAATAGTAATAGACGTAATAGCAGTAAAATCAATAAAGTAAAAAGAAAAAAGTAAAATTGATTGCTGCCGGACGGTGGTTTGAAATTAAAGATGGTGTCAATCTGACGAACTTGTAGTAACAGAACGCCACAAAAGGAGGAAAGAGAGATCGTGCTTTGATCAGCACTAAACCCCTCTAGCGTCTAAAAATAAAAATAAATAAATAAACTAAACCCAAACTAGCACTAAATACAAATACTTTCAAAGCATGATTTCGTAGTTAGGGCGGCTCTTTAATTAAATGTGTTTCTTTTAGCGAATTCCCCATCTTCTTATTTTCTTCTATTTCGAATTTTATAATAAATTGTTCTTTGTTTTCTTCTTCTTAGTTTATATATTTATCGTGACTGAATCACATTATTATTATATTATTAAAACTGCAATTAAATCTTTGCTTCTCATACTTCGCTTCTGACCACGTAATTTCGTCTCGATCTCTTTTTCATTTAAATTTATAATAGGATTTTTATCTTATTTTTTCATCACAATATTGCTGTTACATTTATCTCGAAAGCATTTTCATTTGTCTGTCCATCACGTCCTTGCGGTTTAAATTTCCTTTAAATCTCCTTACTTTTGAAAAACAGTAAGCTTCCTATTATCTTATTGTGCGTTCTTGTCTTCTTCGGCTTATTTTTTTTTTTTATAAATCGTCTTCTAGAGTAAATTTTACTTTCGTATTCGTGAAGTAAAAAAAATATTTAATTTTGAATGTAATACACCATTTCTTATGCTCACGAGTAGATTTTAGAAACAATATAAGTATCGCTCTTACACGAATGAATATAAATCCAAAGATTGTGGTTCGCATCCCGTTACTGCTAAAACGCGCTCTCAATTTTCTAGGACATCCTAAGAATGATGTCAAATCCCAAATTTGGTTAAGTAAATATACCCATTTCAAATTTATTTAAAACTGGTTTTAAATTTGTAAGTGTAACTTTTCCTAAATAAGTAAATATAATTGCACAGTTCTACCAGGCTTTCAATATTGAAGGCCCGGCATGGCCAGGTGGTTAGGGCGCTCGACTCGCAATCTGAGGGTCGCGGGTTCGAATCCCCGTCACACCAAACATGCTCGCCCTTTCAGCCGTGGGGGCGTTATAACGTTACGGTCAATCCCACTATTCGTTGGTAAAAGAGTAGCCCAAGAGTTGGCGGTGGGTGGTGATGAATAGCTGCCTTCCCTCTAGTCTTACACTGCTAAATTAGGGACGGCTAGCGCAGATAGCCCTCATGTAGTTTTGCGCAAAATTCAAAACAAACAAACAAATTCAATATTGATCGTAAAATCTTCATTGATGCAAAAATTCATATTGCTTCAGATACTTGTATATAATATATTCTTACCGTATCGAAAAATAATAGGTTTAGCCTTGAAATTCGAATTCTTAGTGTACGACAAAACTCGGGGTTCTCTTGGTAATCTCATTTTCTGCTGTTATCTGTTACCGATTGTTATTCGAATTGTACTAAACTTATTATACCGAGTAAAAGTTAAAACTGATTTTAAGCTACTGTAAACCAGCTCTGATCATCCACATATTGAGTTGAAAAGTTGTTTGTTTGTTTAGAATTTTCGCTCAAAGCCATCCCTAATTTTTAACTGGTACACTAGAGAGAAGGCATATAATCAACAGCATCTAATGTCAACTCTTGGGCTACTCTTGTCTGATCAAATAGTCACGTGACATGCTCTTGAATGTAAAAATAGTCCTTGTAAAATAAATGTTAAATTACATCTTATAAAATATCTTTATGATAAACTGTTAGTTTACATGAAACCTGTGACATTCCTTTGGTTTCATGTGGTGTAAAATCATATTTTTGGGAAAAACCATTATTATGAGGTGATGAAACAACTTAATCTGTTTGTTAGTTAGTTAAGATAATGTTAATGTATACAATTTCCTTCATACATTATTCATTTGTAACAAATTTATTGATACTCCAAAAAAATGGCGTTAAAGTCGTTTTTTTTTCTTTCATGTACAGTGAGTAGGTACTTGCAATAAGCACTTCAGGGAAACTTTAGTCCCAATTCTACCTGCAAAGGTTTTTTCATTACCAGCTGGGGTAATCTATAAGACACTGACATTAAGAATAAAGCGTCAATGTTCTAAGAATTCATAAAGATACAACCGTCCAGATTATATAATCTATTGTCTTAGATATATTAGTTATACAACAACTCCACACTCTTCATATTTTAAAAAATAATCTTCTTACACAACAACAGACGGTTTTAAGAACTTCTTTGCTTGTTTGTTAAAAGTCAATAAATATTATTAAAACAGCCTGTTTGTTTGTCATAAGCCCTTAGACATACAGTTTGAGCCAACGGGGGAGGGAAGCGGGAAAAATAGAACTGCAGGTTACTTAATGGATCAAATGACAAGTACATTTTCTAGAGCAGTTACTTTTAGATTGTTTGGAGTTTTAGTTAAATATTCATCATAATGTTTTATAAAAATAATTCCCTTTGCAAGCTTGTTTCTAATAGAAGTAAAAATGTGTAAACCTGTTTACTTTGTTTAGCCAGTTTAGCCAAATATTTCCATTTTCTCGTTCTGTATTCACGTTATAATGCTCTGATAGAGGCTGTCCGAAAATTATTTTTAACAAAATTATTTATTAACGCTTCGGAGATTTGTAAGAATAGATATTAAATTATTCAAAAGATGTGTTCTAAGTTACTGGTAGAATAAAAGTATACATAAGTTTTTGAGCTTATAGAAAAATTAATAGCACACAACGAAATACCTTTCGTCCAAATGTTTTTGTAACTAATCTTCATCTATAAATCATACAGAGAGAGGGCATGTTTATTATATGAGTGTAAATCGTATCTCGATATTATAACACGCTTTCATTTTTCTCAAGTCATTAATAAATTGTCCCTATTTTCTAAACAGTTTAAAAAAAAAAAGAAAATGATCATGATTCAAATTCAGAAGAAAAATATTAAATCATGAATACATAAATTATAGTATATTAAGTCTCCCAGTGTTAATTCTGCGGACTTTTAGTGTTAAAGTCCGGGTTTCGATACCCGTGGTAGACACGTCATGTAACTTTGTGCTTACCGACAATCAAACTAAATAGTCCATTAATGGTATTCTGAAAACAGTCGGCCCGGCATGGCCAGGTGGTTAGGGCGCTCGACTCGCAATCTGAGGGTCGCGGGTTCGAATCCCCGTCACACCAAACATGCTCGTCCTTTCAGCCGTGGGGGCGTTATAATGTGACGGTCAATCCCACTATTCGTTGGTAAAAGAGTAGCCCAAGAGTTGGCGGTGGGCGGTGATGACTAGCTGCCTTCTCTCTAGTCTTACACTGCTAAATTAGGGACGGCCAGCGCAGATAGCTCTCGTGTAGCTTTGCACGAAATTCAAAAAACAAACTGAAAACAGTTTGAACACAATGAAGCGAGACTAGACATCAGATCCATCGTAGTATAAAATTCTTACTTGCTGGGATTTCACCGGAGTTGGAGATATGTATTTAAATCGATTATGAAAAAAATGTCTTGAAACTAAATAACAAATCTATGTTTACACTAAAGAGTTAGGGGAGTAGCCGTTCTTTATTTATAGTATCAATTTAATGTCGCCACCAGTTAGTCGATTGTGTAAACTACGAACTAAAGCTGCATTGAATAGGCTTAACGGAAGAAAATCGTGTTCTCTACTCTGTATGTTTGCAATGTAAAAGCCTCCCAGTGGCACAGCGGTATGTTTGCGGACTTATAACGCTAGAATCCGGGTTTCTATACCCGTGGTGGGCAGAGCACAGATAGCCCATTGTGTAGCTTTGTGCTTCATTACAAAAAACAAGCAATGTAAATGACATTTTATTTCTTACTTCTGTAAAAGGTAAAATGTATGTTTACATATTTATATGTGTTATGAAACGTAAATTCGTTGTAACATACAATCTGAAGTAGGCTACGACTTAAACATCCATTTTATATTGTTCCAAGCAATATCTTAATTTAAATATTTGTTTGCTAAGGGGATATTGTCATGACGTAATGATGATGCAAAATTTAGAAATTTCATTAAAGTTAAGGCCTTTAGAATGTGGAAGGTTTCTGTCATACGTAGAAAACGAGGAAGTGGGGAAAAAATGAGTTAAGTGAGGGAATGAGTTAATCAGTTCCGTGCCAATTGGTGAGTTAAATAGTGAGTTTAATTTGAATTTCGAGCAAAGCTACACAAGAGCTATCTGCTACTCTTTTACAAACGAATAGTGGGATTGAGCGTCACATTATAACGCCCCCACGCACATTCAATGACGATGATTCGATCCCTCGTTTCAGATTGCGAGTTTAGCGCCTCAACTATCAGACCAAGCCAGGCCTTAAACAAGGAGAGTTGGTTCGGCTGTGATTCAGTTGGTAAGCTCGTCATTGAGTTAGACAGCGTGTTTGTTGTCGATCGAATAGCGTGGAAATTCTGAAAAAAAAATATGTAAGTCAGGCGTACGTACCATTAGACTAGGCTTTTCTGTTCATGCGTTGTTTGTGAAATTAGGCCTGCCAGTTAAGGAAGTCTGTAACAAATGTTATTAAAGAAACATTTAATTTGATATTGTTATGTGGACTGAACTTTTTTAAAATTTTTACTGAGGACTAGACTTCGCATTATTTTTACCAAATAATCCAAAAGAACCTGCTGAACAATACAACACGTTACAATAATATCATTCATTGTACTGTGTGAATATTGTTATTGTTACCAGTAACAAAGTGTTGACCCGAAACAATTGTGTGTACTTTATTGTTTTAATCTCAGATTCAATTATTGGTGTTGAAATATTCATTATCGCATTTGGAAAGCTAAAGTTACTAATCTTTTTTTTATTATCAAAAACCAGATTGCATTTTTATAAAGAGCACCAGACTATTGTGTACAGGTTAATGTGGTTCTGTCGCCATCTTAAAGTAGTTTGCATAGCTATAAGACAGAGGACGCTGTTGAGCGTTAATTTCACCATTATTAATTAATAGAACTTCCCCCATCACTATGTAAACTAAGTTAAACTAATTGCAAGTTCGTAATACCAGAAATATCTATGCAACAAAAATAAATTTCAGAAAGGTTTTTTTCAACAGTTTCCTTCTTCAAACGCTCATCTGTTTTGAAAACATACCTGTAACAAAATATATTACAACAATTACATTTTATCCGTGACGAAAACTAAACCATGTTGATGACTCATTTCGAAGAAATTTCCAGAAAAAAAAATAACCTTTTGACACACGAAAATTTTCCACGTTTTAGGTTTACTACAGTTATCACACCATAAAAACAATATAATATTTCAATTAGTATTGATTTGCAAGCATGAAAATCAATTTTCAAAATATATTTAATTTGGATATTTTGAGGCAATATATATAGAATTAGAAAGAACAAACTAACTAGAAAAAAATTGCATCAAAAGATTTCTTAGCTTCGCTATTATATGACAGGAACTTTTATGCTTTCTGATCGTTTATTTCAGAATTTCTCGCATATCCTTCTTTAATTTTGAACTGATAGACTAGAGAGGAGACAACTGGTCAACAGCACCAGCCGCCAACTCTCAAGTAACTATAATCTGATCGAATAATGAGAATTGACTATCACCCATATAGCGCACCCATGACCCCAAAGTGCGCAATGCTTTTATGCTGCAACGGATTGTGAATGATGAATCGTTGGATTCACAGATTTTGGGCTATTTCTGGGATTTCAAATAGCCAGTAACTACAGAAAACAGTATTCACAAAAGTATTACGAAACAAGCAAAGGATATATATTTAAGTAAAAGTACAAATAATGGATTAAGTTGTGTATTTTAAAGTAAACCAAATATCGAACAAGACAATCGTTTCAGGCTATGTGAATAACCATTTCGTATAACTACCCCTTAATGTATATCAATGCCTACATTT
>NW_013667340.1:173427-174944 GCF_000517525.1 Limulus polyphemus | reverse complement strand
AAGCCTCACACGAAGGCTTTTAAAACTTCCTACGAATGCAATGGAAACGAGTTTTATGTACATGTTGTTTAATTGACAGGTAATAAAAACCAACGAAATTTGAGGCGAAACATTCTATTCATCTCAAACTCTACTCTCTTCAGACAAAGCGTTCCTCTCTGCCACTCTTCTTCTAGTTCTCCTCCTCTCCGGTAGCTCAGCGGTAAACTTGAGAGCTTATACCGCTAAAAATCGAGATTCGATACCCACCCCTAGTGAACTCGGCGAAGATACCCTATTGTGTGCTTTTTTGCGCTCAACGGTGAACAGAAAACAAAATTTTAGTTGTTTTTTTTTTTTTACCTGAAATAATAAAGTTTTGTGAAATGCTGGTAATGAAAAGTTGATTTCAACTGGGCTCATTGCTGGTTTCATTTTTACTTCTATTAGATTTTCATGTGCTTGAATAGGTTTAGAATGTGTTTATTGTATACTTCGTTGACTCCCTGTAGCACAGGATTGTTCGTCATTTTTATATTGACAATAATTCATTCGCTATTCGATTTATGGGAAAGCTAGTCAGGCCACATTTATGGGAAAGCTACTCAGGCCACCTGCTGCCTTTGCGCACTTGAAACTAACGACCAAAGGAAAATCAGCCATTCAGTAAAAAGAAAAAAAACACCATCCATGCAAAGGGATTAACTATCACCCTTGTAACGCAACCACAGCTTAAAGTGCGATGAATATTTTGTGTTACCGCACGGATTCGAACCTGAGTCACCACCTCCGGAATCCATATCTCTATTACGCAGCCAACCGGCTCCACTCATGAACCAAAGAAAATGTAAACGGCGTATCGAGATAGTTAACATATGCAAAATAGGTTAATAAAGACAAACAGACAGATTCAGGAAATGTTCAAACACTTCTTTAAAGTACCTCACTTCACACGTGTTATTGAAATCACATTCAAAAACTGTGCACGCCGAATATGGTTGTACAGGGTGTTCCAGAAGTCTGGACCCATAGGAAAAAATACACAGTTTATTCTTCATTTATTTATTATTCAAATTGCATGCCACTAACAGCCATACAAATATTAATTCTTGGTACACTGTGCCATCAGGACATTTCCTTTCCTGAAATATGTACAAGTGGAATTAGAAATGTGTTTATTTAACTTTAAAAATATAATGTCTATTTTCCTTATGGGCCCAGATTTCTGGGACACCTTTTACACTACTCGTACGTTGTAACTAGCCTCTTTGTAATAGTGATGACCTGAAATGACCGGAACATATATTTTCTGAAAAACTAAGAAATCCAGTTGTAAAGACGTGAAATAGCGTGAAGATAATTTTATTTAAAGGATTGAGAGACTTTAAGCAGCTGAAAAATGGCATATATATATATATATATATATATATATTAATTTGTTTGATGGTTTTGGAATTTTCGAACACAAGAGCTATCTGCGCGTGTCCGTCCATAATTTTGAACTGATAGACCAGCGGGAAAACAATCAGTCAACAGCA
>NW_013667340.1:168802-172638 GCF_000517525.1 Limulus polyphemus | reverse complement strand
TACAGAGAAGTTTGTTTTTATATGATTGTTTATTCCATATATGCATTCAACTGTTCGTAGGCCCGGCATGGCCAGGTGGTTAGGACGCTCGACTCGCAATCTGAGGGTCGCGGGTTCGAATCCCCGTCACACCAAACATGCTCGCCCTTTCAGCCGTGGGGGCGTTATAATGTGACGATCAATCCCACTATTCGTTGGTAAAAGAGTAGCCCAAGAGTTGGCGGTGGGTGGTGATGGCTAGCTGCTTTCCCTCTAGTCTTACACTGCTAAATTAGGGACGGCTAGCGCAGATAGCCCTCGTGTAGCTTTGCGCGAAATTCAAAACAAAACAAAAACCTTCCTGTATTATCTATCTAGCTTACGAGGATGAGTTTGAACACAGAAGGCCACAGGCACTACTTTCGGTGACTTTTCGAAGATTTCTTTGTATGGAATAGCATGACTACCCATTTTATTCTCCAGCTACTTGAGGTATACGACAGTTGAATAGAAGGTATGATTGGATGCCTTATTTTTGTGAGCCCATACCATGTCTGCTTCTTTTGAACACAGAAATCCTTCTTGATTATGTTGCATACTGACCTTTGTGTTCGTGGATTTTCACATATGACAATACATTGCACTTTGCTTACCATGGTAGAATACGACTTGTCGCAGATCCCTTTCTGGATGGTCCTGGTGCCCCATGTTGATTTATATTCCTTTATTTTCCAATGTCATGATGTAACAGCTCTTTCAAACGCAAAATATTCGTACTTTCAGATCATGAAGAAGTGTTCATTTCGGGATTTAGAAATTCCAAGATAGAAATAATCTATGAATTTCTAAATCTCCGAACTGAACATGCAGTTCCCAAAAAGCTATCAATTTTTTGTGGCATTATTACACTGCCTACAAACGTCAAGTATAGTTCTGATTCATTCAGTTCCACCGCGACTTTATATCGGCTGTGGCTGTCACTTGACTTACTGATTTACATTATTTATAGTTAATGATTTACACCGTTTTACTATAAAGTACTCGACCCTGTATAAAAGGGCACAACCTATAAATAATTTTTCTATGCTTATAATATAAATTGGTCAGATGTTTACATAACACATATTGTTTATTTATAGTAAAATGATTTTCTAACAAAATTCGGATATCTTTTATCTTGATTAACATTTGAACACACTGCATCAGTCAAGTTAACCATTCTAACTTTGATATTGGAAAAGAGTTTAGAAAAAAAAATACAAACATCAATATTTTGTTTACCTCTCTTTGAATGCATGTTCTTCCTTATCTATATCAGATACATAACACATTTTATTATGGTATATAATTTTAAAATAAGTTCAAAAATTGGCTTCGAACTCAAGTTGTCAAGGGACGTCTCCTTCTTTTGTTGATTATAAGCTTTTTCTCTTCAACAAGGAGAAAAGAGAAGAACAGTAATTTTTACCCCTTCTTTTCCTGAATCAACTGTTTTTAATGTGATGTAGAGGTTTTAGATCTGTTCAGAAACATAAGAATAGTGGCATTCCAACATTTGAAACACTTGTGCCATTACTCCAGATTTAGCCTAAAGTTTGGTTCCGTCCTTCTAACTTTGCCGGGAATCATTACCGTGCCTCTAGGTTATCTGAATATAAAGCATCAATATGTAAAAGCGTATATGCGTAAAGCTATTTGTCTGAGGGAGTCTGGAAGCACTTTAAGTGTTTCTGTGTGTGTGTGTTCGAAATTAGTGTGTTCGAAATCTAATTAGTGACGCGCATGAATGGATTAACGAGATTCCCACTGTCCCTATCTACTATCTAGCGAAACCACAGCCAAGGGAACGGGCTTGGAAAAATCAGCCTAGCAATAATACTGTCTGAGCCACCCAACCAAACTGTCAGAAAATCAGAAGTTTAAATAATGACATATAGGCCGTAAAATGTAACACTCTTTATTCTAATAGTTTCGTTTTAAGTTTAAATACTAAAACTTTCTTTACCATTAAAACTTTTGTACTTTTTGATCGCACTTGTGATCGAAGCGTCGTTTCTGTTCTAAAAACTAATATTCCTTTCTGTAAAAACTGTAACTCGAAATAAAATAATACTTTATTTTACTTCTATTGCAGTAACGCCAAACTAAGCTTTCCGCGTGCAGATTTGATTAGTTATGTTTCAAATAACTTAATTCTGTAATTCGTTATTTGTTAACCAAAATGTTACATGAAGATGGCAGACAACTCACGTGCTGAGTTAAGCCTATGATGTCCTAACATAATGGAAATCCTTCGACCTTTGCCCCAAAGTAATGCATAACTCCTTAACCACTGACGTCACATGAAGTATAAGTACTTGAATTTATTAACTTTTTAGAGCATACCTCCCCCTACCCCCAGCAATGTCTGCTGCTGGTGGTTTTTAAAATAAGTGCTAATTATGTCAAATTAAAGGCTGAAATTGACTGAAATACAGGCTATTTTGAGCGAAATCGCTCTTGAGAAGGGGGCTACATTATAATCCAATCGCTCTTGAGAAGGGGGCTACATTATAATCCATTCCGTCTTAAAGAATCAAATATGGGTATATATTTTTCACACAAAGTTGTTTCCCGCCTTCTAGTTAACAATTGAGAATAATCTTTCTAGCCTTGCAACTGAAAATATTCTTGTGACTATCGATATCTGCTTCAGGGCATAAGTAATGATAGATACAACAACTAAGAACTGAATTTTACATTCTAAGTGAACAGCCAAACATGAAGCCCTAAACAACAGGATGTTATAGGTTATTACAAGCTCTTGAAGCAGTTACACAGATTTTACGGGAAGGCTTCTGAACCCAGGCTTTACGGGTTCGCTGGGGATGGAGGGGAGGTTTTTATAGTTTTTCAGGATAATCTGTGTCAAAGTTGTTTAGTGGTCGGAATAAGACGGTTATTATATTGGAACCATTTAAGTGCTGATAAATTATCCAAAATACCTTGTATTACTGAATAAAGTAAATACTGTGAAATGAGGGAAGCATAAGATAATAGGTTAGTTGAATAGGGCAGATTTGAAGATAGGACACCCACATATTATGAAGAATTAATGTTTTCCAACACTCAGCTAATATACTGTTCGTAATAAGGAAGAAGAAAAACCAGCAAAGATGGTTGTCAATGAACTTGGGATGCCTATTGGATAACACTTAGATCAGGGCTATAACTTTGAATTAGTCTTGTTTGTGCAGCAGACGCTTCGAATCCTTGGAATTAAAAAGACCAGGACAATAGCCCTTCATCATTCTTCTGATGGAATGGTGGAGACATATATCAGTACACTTTTAAATATATTAATAATTATACAGAAAAGGTTCAGAAATTGGGTTTCTATATTTGGTGGCTATAATATAGTCCTATACAGTTTTGATTTATGATATGGATAACGTGACTCGTTAAGTAGACAGCTCGGATGTTATCGAATGTAAAACAAACATAATCTCAATAAACGGTTTTGTTTACAAAACCTCTAGTACAGCGAAAATAGTTTATTACAAAAACACTTTGGCTAATAGCTGTTGATACGGGTATGGCCATCTGCTGTTTACGCGTTTGTGGATATTTTGCTCTTTTTTTCCATCATTAATCATGATCCGTCCAACATGTAAAGCATTCGGATACCTTGATCTATTGATCAAACGAAGGGAATGTCCTTCCTTGTTGTTTCATAATTTTTACTGAATCTGTCTTGTTCTCTTATAGTCAATCAAACAGACTGTTTGTTATGAATTTTGCGCAAAGCTACATGAGAACTATCTACGCTAGCCGTCCCTAATTTAGCAGTGAAATGCTATAGGGACGGCAGCTAGTCA
>NW_013667340.1:161619-168067 GCF_000517525.1 Limulus polyphemus | reverse complement strand
GAGAGAGAGAGAGAGAGTAGTTAAAGTGGAGCTAGCTGGGGAACCCACTGTCTAACCATTACTAGGTCACGCTTTTTAGATAAATTCAAAGATCAACCATCCAGTGCAACATCTTATTAGATAAATACTGTAATCAGAAAAACAAAAGTCATCATCAATTATGAAGGCAATCAAAGACCTTCGAAGACAAGGTAATAGGTTTGCCACGCCTCTTCCTCCCATATCCACCTAATTGTGAATAGTTGACCTCAGTTTCAATATTGTCAGGTGAAGACGAATTTTCACGTATAATCGCATGTTCTTCATTGTAGCTCTTCCACAAATTTTGTAACTATGCTATGACTTCTAAAAAACGATTAAGAACTAAATAATTGTTTCAGTTTCCTTAACCCCTTGTTCTATATAGTTACGGGAGCTCTTTTAATGGTCATCCTAATGTCTCTGATACGAACTTGCAAGCGGCTGTTAAAACAAGCTTACCAGCACGTTACAGAGTTTTGGTTTTTATTTCAAATCTATGTGTGTGTGTGTGTGTTTTTGTTTGAATTTCGCGCAAAGCTACAGGAGGGCTATCTGCGCTAGCTGTCTCTAATTTAGCAGTGTTAGACTAGAGAGAGGGCAGCTAGTCATCACCACCCACCGCCAACTCTTGGCCTTCTCTTTTACCAGCGAATAGTGGGATTGACCGACACATTATAACGTCCCTACAGCTGAAAGGGCGAGCATGTTTGATGGGACAGGGATTCGAACCCGCGACCCTCAGATTGCGAGTCGAGTGCCGTAACCACCTGGCCATGCCGGGCTCGTGTGGGTGTTATTCAACACTGTTGATTTTTTATTTTTTCTGGTTTATTTATTTGTTTGTTTATAATTTGTTTGTAATTAAGCACAAAGCTACACAATGGGCTATCTGTGCTCTGCCCACCACGGGTATCGAAACCCGGATTCTAGCGTTGTAAATCCGCAGACATACCGTTGTGCCACTGGGGGTCAATTTTTTTTTCTGGTATTGGTGATTATTGAACGTGAGAAATTTGGACTGAATCATTTGCCCCCCGGTGTCTGCGGACTTACAACGCAAGAAACCGGGTTTCGATACCCGTGGTGGGCAGAGCACAGATAGTCCTTTGTGTAGCTTTGTGCTTAACTACAAACAAATCTGAATCACTTATCACTTACAACAGTGCCAATCAATCACGGTAGGAAAAGTATAAAGCAGTTGGGGGGGACATTAAACAGTTTCACTAAAAGGATCCGGCATAGCCTTGTGGTTAGTGTAAAGGACCGAGCATAGTCTTGTGGTTCGTGTGTCTGGACTGTGAAACTGTAGATAACTCTCTGCGTGGCGTAGCGCAAAATTCTCAAGCAAACTAGGGGACTTAAGTACGTAATACAGCGGTTTTCCTTTACTAATTCTGTTCGAGAAATTCAGGTTGATATTCCAAATGTTTTGTAGCGTATAATTTAATGCAGTGGTTCCCAAACTGTGGGTCTCAGTGGAAATCACAGTGAAATATATACATGCATTTTTAATTATTTATACATTAGTGACCCCAAATTATTTTGAACAAACAAAACGAAAATTCAAGATATAAGAGCATTACTGGACTTTACTGAAATATATTAACCCCCCCCTACTCCCCCTCAATTGGAGCACGTGTCCCAGAAAATCACTGGCTACTCAGGGGTGTCAGATGTTGGAAAGTCTGTGTTTATTGTATATCATTAATATTAAACTACAATTTAATTTTATCTACCATTGAGAAATAAGAAAAACTTATAACCGCAAAAGTGCCGGGAGTGGCCTAGCAGTTATCGTGTCAGGCTGCGAATTGTTCAGTGCATAAGGTGCCGTTCAGGTGAAAATTTCAAATTTCCGTTCTACAACTTGGAAATAATGCTCTGTTTTCGTTATTAATAAATTAAAGTTGGAAAACTAGCAACTTATTTCTAAATCAAGATCCAAAAATCTATTTACTGTGGCTCATCGTGATCATTATATAAATTACGAATGGTCATTTTTAAGATGTTTTTGTATTGCCATATAGTTGTTTTAACTTATTTATTTGAATTATTCGTTATAGCTACTGAGCAATGAATATTTATATATATATAATTCTTTATTACATTTTAAACTTTCATAAGAAAAACTGCAAAGTTAGGCAAAGACTTAAAAGGAAAATCGAGATAACATTTTAAACTTTCATGAGAAAAACTGCAAAATTAGGCAAAGCCTTAAAAGGACAAAAAAGTAAAATCGAGGTAACATCTTAAACTTTCATGAGAAAAGCTGCAAAATTGGGCAAAGCCTAAAAAGGAAAATCGAGGTAACATTTTAAACTTTCATGAGAAAAACTGCAAAATTAGGCAAAGCCTTAAAAGGACAAAAAAGTAAAATCGAGGTAACATCTTAAACTTTCATGAGAAAAGCTGCAAAATTGGGCAAAGCCTAAAAAGGAAAAAAAAGAAAATCGAGGTAACATCGTTAAAATGAATAGGCCTGATTTAATTTATGCATAATTTCAATATTTCGTTTAATTTTTATCGGAAAATAAAATAGTTATACGAGGTTTATTTAAAGCAGCTTGAAGTATAAATGGAGTAATGTAAGGTAACTGGGAAACCGTAGATAAATAGCATCTGGAACTTATATTTAGAGGAAGTAAGAATATAATACAAGAACATTCTAAAAACCTATACTGTTATAAGCTTCATCACCTTTTGATTTTAAATATAAGTACCACGGCTCTCCAGTGCCCAATCTATATCTTAACAACGCAGGAAAAAGCCAAAAAAAAAGGAGAGATTTCCTGAAAACTTATTACAGGAATGGGAACGGTGGTGGTGCAGAATTAAGGGCATACCACTACACGTGTTGTGGTATATATCACATATCACTACAGTGAGTGAGGATATGTGACACTAGTAAATGGTTTACGATATCCCATTCGACGTTAGGTGATTGGACTTGATGAATACATTCAATGGGATAAACATGGCTGTGAAGAAAGATCAATGGAAGACTAAAATCAGAGTTAATATTAGTCTTAGCTTGTTCAGGGGGGGGGGACAATTATACGAATATTATAAGATGGCGCTCATTTTGTCTGATCCAGTGTGAATTTACAATTTCGGTGGACGTGAATCAGTTTTCTGTGCTCTTATATATATAGCGTGAAAATTATTTTCATGACCACTGAACATAAAATATTAAAGTACAGGATCTACCCTATAGTTTATAGAATGGAACTACTTATAAATATTCTGGCGAATATACTTTATTTGTGTTTAAACGCAAAGCTACTTAATTATCTAACTGCGCATCGTTCACCACGGCTATCGAACTCCTACCTTTAGCGTTATAAGCCAGCATGCTCACCGCTGAACCACCAGAGGACTATATTTGTTTGTTTGTAATTAAGCACAAAGCTACACAATGGGCTATCTATGCTCTGCCCACCAGGGGTATGAAACCCGGTTTCTAGCGTTGTAAATGGGACTAAATGTGGTTTGGTTTGTTTCAGCGAAAAGCTACACAGTAGGCTACCTGCGCTATAGCCACCGCAGGTATCCCTTTCTTTAGTGTTATAAGCCCACAAACTTGCCACCAGGAGACGAAAGTGTTAACAAACGATAAAGAAATGTATGAATATCAGTTTTGTTCTTCATAAAACATATAAATAATAATACACAGTAATTTAGCAAACAGTCCAAAGAATGTATACTTCATCCCACTTTCATTGTGTGTTAATCTAACATAAATAAATTCTACGAAAAAGGTTGCTGTTTAATTCTGTTAACTGTAATTATTGTTTTAATTAGGCTTAGCATGGGCTTCAAATTGCTGTTTAATTTAAGCTCCAATTTGATGTTGAAACTGCCAGTCAGTGCTATAATTAGACTAATTTTTAGGCTTAAGATCGCTAATTTATACGTTAACTAGATTCAATTTTTACTTTAGATTATTAATTAGTTTGTTTATTACACGTACTATAGGCTTACGACTGTTGATTTTTCACGAAACTGAAATATAAAATTCATTTCAGAATTAGTCACTAAGTGTGGACTTCGGAAGCAGTGTAATTAATTACGTGGATACTCTTTCTTGGATTTTACGCAAAGCTACTCGAGGGTTATCTGCGCTAGCCTTCCCTAACTTAGCATTGATAGGAAAGGGAGATAGTCAACAACACCCACCGCCAACTCTTGAGTTACTCTTTTATCAACGAATAATGGGATTCACTGTGACATTATAATACCCCACATTTGAAAGGGCGAGCATGTTCTGTGACGTGGATTCGAACCCGCACTCTGCAAATTGCTAGTCGAGTGCCCTAGCCACCAGGCTTAAAGCGGT
Source organism: Limulus polyphemus (assembly GCF_000517525.1). Lineage (NCBI taxonomy): Eukaryota > Metazoa > Arthropoda > Merostomata > Xiphosura > Limulidae > Limulus > Limulus polyphemus. The sequence goes on along the minus strand of NW_013667340.1, from coordinate 163,710 downwards.
TATAAATAATTTATATATTTATTCAGACTTTGGAAATACCTTAATAAATAACGTAAGCTACACTAAGATGAGGTCAGAGAGAATACTTTGTATTTTATTAAAATGGATTTCGATTTAAGGTAAAGTATCGCGATTTTAAAAGTCTTTCAACTTACTTATCGTGACGCTAAAACATGCTTTTATATCTTTTTATATGTATTACAACGCTAAAAGTTGATTTCTACTCTATCAATCATAACGTGAGAATACATTTCCTTAAATACCAATTCTAAAGCTATTAAACAGTTCACTTTTCATTACACATCACGATACTTCCCCCCAAAAAAAATTGTCACGGCCCACAAAATCTTAGCCACATTACCCGAATGCACGTTCGAATTTTATATTCGAATTTATAGTAACATACAGCATGTTTCTGGTACTTTATATTTTCTTCGTCACCGCTTGTCAACTAACTAGACGGGCTCATATCTGAAATGTATTTTTCTCACGATAAATGGCACGTCTCTCCTCGTGTTGGAAACTCGTTTATTCACAGAGCTTTGATCTCTCCTTGGGGAAGATGATAGTTTTTTTTTTATCTCTCCTTGGGGAAGATGGTAGTTTTCTTCCTTCTTCGTTGGCGGGTATATCAAGTACGACGTCTTTCAATATCAATTTTAATATTCTTTTATTCTCTAGTTCTAAAGGAAGAAATAAAATTAGTGGAGATCAATTTAAAGCTACCTTTTATTTATAATAGAAAGAGATGCAATTTTAAAACGTCAACACCAGGGTAAAACCTCCTCTGTGTCTTCTTTTATTTAATCTTTATTAAAATGTGAATATATTAAAGTAACAACGTCGTATTTTCGTAATAGTGCGCTCTTTAAACGGGTAATGGAGTATGTACAAACATTGAAATATTTAATCGTTTCCTCAACTGATGTTTCCTCTTGTTGAGTAAAATAGTTTGGTAAATATAAAGAGGTTCAACTGGATCTTTGTGTAATTCTATTTCATACCAGCATTTCCCGTTGGCTTGGTGATGTCATGCACTTTTCAACAAAAACTCTAATAAGTTCTCACGGGATTCATATACCATCAGTTTTGGCACGTTTTTTGTTTTAATATCTATACGTCAAGTTGCCTGTAGTTTTATGAATTTGTTGGCTATGGGGTCCCTAATAACATGCGAGTCATACATAAATAAATGTGTGTGTGTGTGTGTGTGTTCTTGTAGTAAAACCATACCGGGCTATCTACTGTGTCCACCAAGGGGGGAAATAAATCAATAAAAATGTCATCAATATTGCAATTGATTCCTGTAATTACTGTTGGAATCCTCTTTGTATTTCACAAGAGTATTGGTGATTTCACCAAACATTCTTGATGAGTTCTATATAGTGAGTGTTGTAATAGGTTTTTTTTGTTTGTTCTGAATTTCGCGCAAAGCTACACGAGAGCTATCTGCGCTAGCCATCTCTAATTTAGCAGTGATAGAGTTGATGGAAGGCAGCTAGTCACCATTGCCGACTGTTGAGTTACTATTTTACCAACGAATAATGGGATTCACCGTCATATTATAAAGCCCCCACGACTGAAAGGGCGAGCCTGTTTGGTGGGACGGGGATTTGAACCCGCGACTCTCAAATTGCGAGTCAAGCGCCAAAAACAACAAAAAAAGAAGAAATTACTCAGTGTGATCCAATAATTGGATAATGAACAGTATAGAAAAACAAAAGTAATTTGGAGGTTAAAGGCTTGATGTCTCTTCATTGTATTATCATACGAAATTGTTAAACAAATGTTAATAGTAAAACTCTGTGAAATAAGATTGGGGTGTATTATACGTTTTCATATCATGAAAAACATACAAGAGGAAGATCTGAAGTAGGTAAATTCAAATGGTATAATTATTCGGACTATTATTCTTGTGTTTATTATCTGTGTATCATTATTCTTTGTCCTCCTGATAGCCAAGTGGTATTCGGGTTCAGGGGTTCGAATCCTGGCCAAGTTCTAAATACATTGAGTTTCCAGCTCTAATATTTATTCGGTGTTTTAAGTGTTTCACACTCACAAAAAGAAACCTATCATTCTATAGGTATT
>NW_013667340.1:155506-161528 GCF_000517525.1 Limulus polyphemus | reverse complement strand
TAATTTAAAAAATCACAATTCTGGTGTAAACGATGCTGTCGTTACTCCCCCAATGAAATTTTCTTTTTTTCAGACATTTGGTATTCCTTTTTTAAAAAGCTTAGGTACAGTGTGAAACAGGAATTTATAGATAAACAACAAATATTAGATTGAATATGATTGTTAAACATTTGTTTAACAACAAGTAAAAGCTTGGAATGGTCTATTCTTTCATTGGGTGTGTGTGTCTTGAGCCAGACTAGTTTCGGAGAATTCCACTCCTCATCGGTGACCATGGACACTAGTCTGGCTCAAGAATGAAAGAATAGACCATTCCAAGCTTTTACTTGTTGTTAAACAAATGTTTAACAATCATATTCAATCTAATATTTGTTGTTTATCTATAAATTCCTGTTTCACCCTGTACCTAAGCTTTTTAAAAAAGGAATACCAAATGTCTGAAAAAAAGAAAATTTCATTGGGGGAGTAACGACAGCATCGTTTACACCAGAATTGTGATTTTTTAAATTACTACTAGTTATTAATAGCACTTATTAAAGCGAATACTCCGTTTGAAACTATGTCACCCTTGTTTTGGTTCATGATTTCAGTGGGGGAGTAATGACAGCATCGTTTACACCAGAATTGTGATTTTTTAAATTACTACTAGTTATTAATAGCACTTATAAATATAAATATAATAGCACTTATCATGTAATATAAAATAAGCAGAAGAACAAGAAATTCAAACGTTTTGCTATGATATTTACAAACATTCCCAGAACTTGTGACTCAGTCATTACATAGATATTGTTATAAAAGGAAACACTGTATAATACTGTAATGTTCTGATAACCTGTTAAGGAGATATTTAAAATAGGCAGTACTACCGCCTGTCTAATAATAACAACAACAAAAAAAAAGCCTCTCCTGAGACATCAGTCGATCGTATTGTAAGAGTTTAAATTGAATTTAAAGTAAGTGTTATTTAGAAGAAATCTAAGAGAATTTTTGATGAGTTTTATAGAGTTATCATTGACGCAAAAAAATGGTGGGGGTGGGGGTGAAGGAATTAGATCTAATAAGATTATTCACCGACCTTATACTTTTTTTCTATAGGGATGAAAAGGTACATCGAGGGTAAATAGGGTAATGCTAGAAATAATCTGTAAACAACTTTGATTAATCTATTAAGAAAGTTATCGATACTAGTTAAGTTTTAAGGGACTTCTGTTAAGATTTGTTTGTTTTGTTTGAATTTCGCGCAAAGCTACACGAGGGCTATCTGCGCTAGCCGTCCCTAATTTAGCAGTGTAAGCCTAGAGGGAAGGCAGCTAGTAATCACCGCCCACCGCCAACTCTTGGGCTACTCTTTTACCCTCGAATAGTGGGATTGGCCGTAACATTATAACGCCCCTACGGCTGAAAGGGCGAGCATGTTTGGTGTGACGGGGATTCGAACCCGCGACTCGCAGTTTGCGAGTCGAGCTCACTAACCACATGGCCACGCCGGGGCTTTTGTTAAGAAGAGGGTGAAGTAACTCTTCGAGTAGGCAAGATACAGACGCGAACGGAGGGTTCTATGCGAATACTATGGGTCATAGAGGCATTATCTTTGGGTAATACGTAGAGTTCGGAGTTTTTTGAATGAGATGATCTAAGATTGTCTAGGATTCACATGAATATGGTAGCTTCAAGGTTCTTTAAAATGTATTTCGCATTTTTTTGCCCCAGTTCTTTTGTAGGGTCTTTGTTTAATAGCTTATATGTAGACATATCATCAGGTTTTTGGACATAGGTGGATATAATCATTAAAACAAAGTATTTACACTTGTCGCTCACTTTCACACTAGTGTGATTATCCTTTTTTTTTAGTTCATTGATACCTAACCCCTTGTTTCTTCAAATACTGGATTTAACATGGTAATTCTTAAAGCTATTTAATGTCCATTCAGCATGAGGATTAGGCTTAGGATAATAAAAAAAGAGATAGAAGAAGATTAAAGTGTGATTCGTTCACAAATCTTAATTTAAGAAGCACTGATGAAGAGATGAAAGAATATCAAGTGTTAGTTACCTTCTCGATAAGTTCACCTAAAATAGCAAAATTAATTGCAAACTTTCTTTTCGTTCTTGCGTGCTTGCTTTAGAAACTTGTTTTCTAGTTGTTGTTTTTTATACTGTCTTTATATTCTTTTAACTGGATTCAATTAGCAATAGTATATATATCCACTGATGGAGAGTATACTGGAAAAATGTCATGAATTTAAAAAGCTCTTAACGTCGAATAAATACGACCACAGATGAACAGGATCAAAGAACGGCACTTATAATTATAATTGTTTATCTTACTTTTGTTATTTCAATCATTAATTGTAATAATAATTCTGTTTACTTTAGATAACAAGTTATGTTTTCGATAGTTGGCTTTATTAGTTGTAACGTCAAACGCACGCTATGAAGTCGAATAAAATTCATTATTTAAATCAACTTAAGCTTTGTACTTATCAATTACGGTTTGTGCTTTATTGGAACGCCCCTGAAGAAGCTGTAAAGCGGAACATAGAATGTCCAATTAAAAGAGTAAAAAGAAACACAAATGTGATGTTATAAGATCGTTTATTAAAATCTATGGGAAGTCGTTTGTCGTCTTCGTTGAATATGGTTTCCATTCTTCCTTCAGATCTGAAAACTTTAAAAGATGATAGAAAATGTCTGAGATATATGTATCACCGGGGAGATAGTAAACAAATAAAAATCGGTTTACATCTGGTTTCTATTCTTCCTTCAGCTCTGAAAACTTTAAAAGATGGTAGAAAATGTCTGAGATATATGTATCACCGGGGAGATAGTAAACAAATAAAAATTGGTTTACATCAAATATTGAGATTGAAGTTTAGTTTTTAAATTGTTAGTTGCCGCTGGCGCATGCGCATTATAGGTTTGCTTAGAGAATTTTAAAAATCAATTCAGAAGATAAACAGTAACACAAAATGTAATATATATATATATATATATGAGTGTGTGTGTGTGTGTGTGTACAAAACTACTATCTAGTAATATATATGCATATATATAAACAATATATATATGATGCCTGAAAGTTAAAGTATAAATAATACAGTTTTGTCAATAGTTTTTTATTTTTAATAATCGTTATGTTACAATGATATGGTGTCACGTGCCTGCTAAGGAAATATTACGTTATTATAGAGGGTCAAATAAAAAGAATCCCGATAACCCGAACGTTGCGTTCTTGGGATGAATTGGAAATGACTATGAAATGATTGTGCTATTTAAATATTATACTTAAAACTAGCTGGAGTACCCGTCCCCTGGACGGAAGTTATGTAAATTCATGATTAATGAAAGGTTTTCTTAGGACATGTAATTGTAAAACACGCCCATAAAAATTGCAAAACACAAATTGTGAACCCGTAATCTTGCATGTACCTTCTCATGGGCCCAAAAAATCTTCATGCCAAATTTGGTGAAGATCCATCAACAGGGAGCGAACTAGTGGTAAAAAACGCGAAAATGACCATAAAAACCGCAAAACACAAAACTCAATGTTTGTATGCATCTCACCATGGACTCAGTGAACCTCTATATATCAAACTTGGTGAAGATGTGGATGGCCACAGGAAGTGAGGTAATGGTAAAAAAAAACCGCAAAACGCAAAATACAAAACTGAAAATTTGTATGCGTTTCCCCATTAACCCATCAAGCTTTCATACTACCTTTGGTGAAGATCCATCCACAGGGGGCTAACTAGTGGAAAGAAATGCAAAAACGCCCATAAAAACCGCAAAACACAAAATGCAAAACTAAAACATTTTATGTATTTCTCCATGGACCCATCAAACCTCCATATCAAATTTGGTGAAGACCCATCCAAGTAGTTATATGGGCACAACAGACAGTACTATTATATTTATATAGATTTGCTTCACAGTTGCCATGGTGAACTGCTATAGATACCCATGACGTCACCGAAGATATATCTTGCACACTTTACATTTGACACAATCCAAATTCATCTATCAGGAAGGGACTCTACCTTCCTGATATTCCTGTTATTTTGGACTCTATACATTCCAGGCCCTAAAACTAGCTTTTGCCAGACAGACTGCCAGCCATAGTTTTTAAAGAACAGTTTCAAACTATCATAATAAAACTGCCTGACAGTCAATGTGTCGTAAACTAAGTTTAAGTTCTCATAGTGAAACTGTTATTACTGCAGGACGAATATTCTCTTGGGGTGGGGGAATATTGGTTTCACGTAATAACAAAGCCTAATTCTCAGAATCGAAAACATTTTCTTTATTATAAGAAGAATGTTCTCTAGGGGGAGAGGTGGGTGTATTGGTTGCTTAATAATAAAGCATAGTTCTCAGAATTGAAAACAAATTTAGACGGAGCTCAGTAAAACTTGTATGGATTTATGGAAGCACGGTAGATGAAACAATACATAAAATGGCGTCATAGTTCCGTCTGTAATATCGTTAGCCTCTGTCTTTTTAAGAGTAATTGTTGCTATAAAAACACCAAACTGTCTTTCTTTAATACTGAATATTTACCCACACACAAAAAAAGGGTTTTAACAGTTTGTGACAATGTGAATATAACAAACAGAACAAAAGTGTTGGTTGTTGTTTTTTTACGAGATAAAAAAAAAAGTCTTAAGGAAATATCACGGATGCTGCAGTCAAAATTGATATACGAGGTGATTATATATATATATAAAAACACTACTTGCCCTAAGAGCACTATAGATTTCGGAACTCGCGAACCGGGATTGAATCTGTGCGATAAACCACAAAGTAGCCTCAGTAGCTTTGCCATAAATACAACAGTTCGTCCAAAGAGAAATACATTTCATCAGTAACACACTAAAAACCATTAGTTTTATTCAGAAAAAGTCGGTGTTTGGTACGGGGTGTTTCAAAAATATGTTATACTGCATACTTAAATAGCTTTACTCGCAAACCAATATTACGTTTCTTTGACAGATGGTTTAGGAAGAGTATCCATATTGAGTTAACTTTGAAATGGGCGGCAACTGCCTATTAGAGAACCACTTGTAGAAATATATTAGCTACTATACAATCTATTTATGCAGCTCATGTGTAGAGGATGAAGTTCCGAAAGTCTTCACGTCCTGAAGACGAAAGGCGAAAACATCGTCCACTACACTTGAACTGCATAAATATATTGTATAGTAACTAATATATTTCTACAAGTGGTTCTCTAATAGGCAGTTGTCGCCCATTTCAAAGTTAACTCAATATTGCTTTTATTCCTCCCTTATTTTTCTCTGTTTCAACGATACAAGATCGATGATATAAATCAAATACATCCCAGTGTTCAAGATCATATACCTGTTACTTGATTGCACTTTCAAGCCCCCTAGTGGCACAGCGGTATTTCGGAGGATGTATAATGCCAGACACCGAGTTTCGATACTTGTGATGGGCAGAGCATATATAGCCAATTCTGTAGCTTTGTGCTTAATTACAGACAAACAAACAAGCTCTTTCAAATTAATGACACTTTTAGTTTAGTCAAAGATCAGATATGCAAGCCTCTCTGTTTCACTTTTGGCAGGCCAGTACTTAATAGACAGGTTACTCGTGTTTTTAAGGGGTGTGATAGGAATTTCCCGGAAATTACAGGTCAGTTCCTTTTTATCTTAACCTAGGGAAGTATTAAGGAAATCTGTTAAAAGAAACTTTCCAAAATCATTTTTAAAGCCAACATGGATTCATCAAACGAAAATCTTCCCTTTTTAATCTCTTAGCTGGACGATGGCAAGGTTGTAGTTGATGTAGTTAGATTTTTAAAAATTTACACGGAGCCACACGAAAGACTAGCTAAGAAAATCATATAAGCTGGTGTTGGGGAAATACTAGTTTATTGAATTGTAGAGCTGGTGTTGGGGAAATACTAGTTAATTGAATTGTAGAGCCGGTGTTGGGTAACTACTAGTTAATTGAATTGTAGAGGTGGTGTTGGGGAAATACTAGTTAATTGAACTGTAGA
>NW_013667340.1:152234-154506 GCF_000517525.1 Limulus polyphemus | reverse complement strand
TGGTGTTGGGGAAATACTAGTTAATTGAATTGTAGAGCCGGTGTTGGTGAAATACTAGTTAATTGAATTGTAGAGCTGGTGTTGGGGAAATATTAGTTAATTGAATTGTAGAGCTGGTGTTGGAGAAATACTAGTTAATTGAATTGTAGAGCTGGTGTTGGGTAACTACTAGTTAATTGAATTGTAGAGCTGGTGTTGGGGAAATACTAGTTAATTGAATTGTAGAGCTGGTGTTGGGGAAATACTAGTTAATTGAATTGTAGAGCTGGTGTTGGGGAAATACTAGTTAATTGAATTGTAGAGGTGGTGTTGGGTAAATACTAGTTAATTGAACTGTAGAGCTGGTGTTGGGGGTCGATTCATTCTTTCGACTAGTAATCATTGTGTACATATATACACCATAAAATTATATCAGTTTTACTACTAGCAACAGATCACTGCTTCGATGGCTTTAATGACTTAGCCGCCAGATCCTTTTCTTCAGACAAGATACTGAGTGTTTCCACATGTATATATTAAACGTACGATTCAAATTATGACAATCCAAAGGCATTACCCAGCGATTAATGTAATAAAATGACATTTGCCAAATGTTTATTAGTCTTATCAATTGATCAACGTTATTCGGTAGTACCTGAATATCCTTAATACAGTTATAAATGCCAAAGACAAATATTCCCCTAAAAATAATTTGTGTAAATACAAAAGAACAAAGGTTCAGGCATTGACTCCTGAGGTGCTTCGCAAATAAGAAGAGTCCAGTTTGACTGGATTACATTAATAACAACCTTTTCGTTTTCTCCCATCCAATAACTCTACAATTCCACTAACTAGTATTTACCCAACACCAGCTCTACAATTCAATTAATTAGTATTTTCCCAACACCACCTCTACAATTCAATTAACTAGTATTTTCCCAACACCACCTCTACAGTTCAATTAACTAGTATTTCTCTCTATATAAATCACTAGTAAGACCTCACTTAAAGCACAGTATACGGTTACCCTTATCTAAGAAAGAATATTGTCTTGTTGGAAAAGGCTCAGATGAAGGTTACTAGAATGGTTCAGGGAACGGAAGAGTTATCTTATCTTAGAAGTAGGTTGAAATTCCTAATCTATTTTCTCTTGAGAAAAGACTGGTACGAAGTGATCTTATTACAGTTAACAAGATTATCAGGAGAATCAACATGAAAAAGACCTCTGATTTCTTTGTGCTTTTTTTTCTGAAGATAAGAGAACAAAAGAAAACCTGGGAAAGACAGTTTGGGATCCAGTTAAGACAGATGTATTTTTCTAACAAGATATTTGAGTTGCCGTTGGCAGTAACGGAAGCCAACTCTTTACAGGAGTTTAGGATGAGAATAAAAAGTTTCCGGAAAAATTCAAATTGGGCTTAAATTGTTTTCTTTTCTCAAGAGTGATTGCACAAGGGCTGCCTTGAAGGACTAAGATGCCCCTCGTTTTTCATATGCTATGTTATGGACGGACAATTCCTTACAAGTGCTTTAAAAATTATATAAAATAATTTATCTGTTCGAGACTGTAGAAAATATATCCTTAAAATAATAGTCGTGTTCTGTACTATTTGTACCTTATCTGTACCTAAGGAGATTGATCAGAATATCTAATATATGTCTAAAAAGCTCCTTTTTGGGGTGGGGGCAACATGTGGAAGAGATGCTGGTCTAGAACTTGATGTGCCATAAACGATAATGTGGAAAATAATAATATATTGCAGTAAAGCTCAAAGCGTAACATTTTAGGTGACTGCGTGCCATTAACACGATGATTCATTTCTACGACTTGACTTTACACATTGTGATTTGGCCAAGTCTGTGATTGATGAGGCATGGCTAGAAAACATCAACTGTACAGGCAAAGACCAATTACGTTTCAACAGATATGTGAACGCAGGAAAGTCTGTCATAAACGCCCACGAAATTCCACGTAGTTCATGACAAACCTTCTCGTGGTCCTAATGTTACCTTAGGTACGATTTCCCCCAACTTTTAGTGGTCCTAATGTTACGTTAGGTACGATTTCCCCCAACTTTTAGTGGTCCTAATGTTACGTTAGGTACGATTTCCCCCAACTATTATCGTGTATCGTTAATTCTTTGTAGTTGCTGATGATGGTTTGTTTGTAATTAAGCACAATCCAGCACCCTAATCATTGATCCACACTCGGTCCTATAAGAAAATTTTACAGTGCACACACAAATGAATCAAATTACAGCAAAGAACATAAAGTCTATCTCTACAAACGTTT
>NW_013667340.1:146767-151740 GCF_000517525.1 Limulus polyphemus | reverse complement strand
CCGGATTCTAGCGTTGTAAGTCCGCAGAAATACCGCTGTGCCACTGGGGGGGGGTGATAATGATGGAGTCCGTTATGAAACAATGACCATAGACCACGTAATTCCAAGTCCAAAGAAGTTAAACACTGTGAATATCACCTTGAAGCATGAGAGGGAGGGACCCTCCATACCTCTCGTCCTGTTAATAGGCTTCTAATACATACTTTCACATTCGGCGAGATTCTCAGATGCCAACCAGCTGATATTTGGTGTGGGATTTCCTGAAAAAATAATGCTTTTTTGAATAGCCAGCATCATTTGAACGATCTTTAAAGAATCATTAGAAGTGAGATTTCGGGGGTTAATCATTGCTTGTTTGTTTTTTAAAAAATGTCATACAAAGTTATACAAGGCCGTTTCTAAATTTTCATGTGGAAGGAAAGATAGCAATGAGTCCACAGCACTAAATTTTGAAATACTCTTGTCCGACCAAATAATGGGATTTGACCATTGTTCTTACAGTTTTTGTAATTGATTGATTGGTTGCTTTGAAGTTAAGCATAAAACTACACAATTGGTTATCTGCCCTGTGTCCACCACGGGTATCGAAACCCGGTTTCTAGCCTAGTAAGTCCGCAGACATACCGCTGTGCCACTGGGGGGGGGGACTGTTTTGTAATACAAATGAGGTTTGTTTGGCAACGGGCCACAAACCACATACGTCAAATTCATAGTCGGAACACTCAAACCATCTGGTCACGCCCTGCCCGAAGTTTAACCAATGATGTTCATTGCTATTTAAGGCTCATAACGCAGGTAAATTATAATGTAGAATTATACACGGACTTTTCTCTACATTAAAATACTTTTCTTTTACTTGCAAATTTTCGTCACTCTTACCGGAGTCTTCATCGGGCAACATTGTATAATGATGACCTAACAATTCCCATTGTAGATTATGATTGGAAATGACTAAGCATAACGAACACTTTATTCAATAGATTTGGAACGCCGTTTACAAACTTTCCTGAATAAACCTTAACGAGAAACAACAACGTCCTATTATGAGGCTACTTTTAACTCAATACCAGGATTGACTATCACATTTATAACGTCCCCACAGATGAAAGTACGGCTTGAACCTTAGACCGTACGATCTGCAGCCCGGCATTTTAACTTCCCAGTAGGAGATAATAAAAGTTAGTTTACCAGTATTTGTTGTTCGTTTATCAACCTGTAAATTCTCAATGTGAATGTTACGTTTCATGTATTGTCATTCTATTGATCTATATATATATATATATATATATATATATTATTCTTTACGTTTCTACTTCTCTTGCTTTATTTCTTACCGTTATACATAAAATTTTAACTTGTTCTGTTATTTTACTAAACACTAGTTGTTGTTTTTCTCTCTCTCTCTCTTTCTTTCTGTCAGATCTTTTCCTGATATCTGATTTTTCATTATTATTTCATTTTTCTCTAACGAACCTCCTATATTATCTTTGTTATCCTGTCTTCCTACTGGATACTTCAGTCTTTCTATCTCTTCTGTATTCTATCTCAGTACTAAACTCAGAATGGAAAGTATACTAAAAAGTCCATTGACTACAAACAGACAGGAAACATGGTTACAAATGCGTCACCTGTGGTGATTAGGTGAAACATGCTGTGACCTCATGAGAACGTACTTGATATATACAAATATATGAACAGAAATTCTACAGTATTTTACTGCAATAATTTGACTTCTATTAGAAGTACCGAACTTAGTAGTATGTCTAATATATCATAAGACTGGTTCTGTCTTTTCCCAACTGCAAGATTCTAAGAAATGCTGTAGAACGAAAAAGCTATAATTTCATACTTCCTACGGTCTACAGTCACAGCACTTATCCATCAACTACAGAGTGAGTCAGCACTGTGGTGCTGACATAAATAATAATTTTCTTTGTTTGTTTGAAGTTGTAAGTCCGCAGACATACCGCTGTGCCACTGGGGGGCATAAATAAAGATTTAAAGATGAAATATTTAGTCTCTAAGAGAAAATCACCTAATGTACAGGGTGTACGGATATCATGTTAACAAAATGTTTACATTCGGGAATAGATTTTAATAAATTTGTTAACATAATTTCCGGATAACCTGTGCACGTAAAATTCTTTGGGATGAATATAATAAGATAATGTTTCTAAGAGTTTTAAAAATAGAGTTTTAAAAGCCCTCTTAAATATGGTTTTACATACAAACATATATAAAACGTTAGTTGACAGAAGTCTCTGTGTGTCCATTTGTGATTAGCGAATCGCTGAACTGATTGTCACCAAACCGGCCATGTACCTTCATACCCTTCCCCGGGAGTGACGTAAGAGGCCTCTCTGTTTTTTTACGCCAACTAATATATTCTAAGCTAAAGAAAATGATAAAAGTCCTGAATATCTTGGCTTTTCTTATTTTTATTTGCTGAATTCTTTTCACTGTTGTAACATCCTCTTTAAGATCAGTTGATTTAGGCTTAAGTTCATATGAAAAGGCTCAACTTTAATCTGCCCTTTGCTAATGTCAGGCAACAATGAATAAGATGATAACACTTATATACACGAAGGCTATAAATATGCAGTATCATCACAATAAAGATTAGACGAATGACAGCAAAAGCTGTTGTTTTGAAGTGAGGAAATCCACTATACACTTTAAATATAAGTCCAGAGCTACAGCTTTTGAGTGGATTGTTTATTTTATTTTTTGTTTGACTTTTATTATAACGTTTCGACCACTCGTATCTCTATCATCAGGTGAATGGTTGACACGTTGTAATAAAATCAATAAACAATCCACTCAAAAGATGTAACTCTGGACTTATATTTAGCAAAACCTGTTGTTGCTAAAATGTTTACATACTTTTGGCAAATCAAAATAAATTATTTAGGAAATCGGTAACTTTTTACACTTATTTTAAAACTTTTCACTCCTGAATTTGGTAATTCATATATTTAAATAGAAGTTGTACTTGCTTATTTGCTATTAAGCACAAAGTTACACAACGGGCTATCCGTGCTGTGCCAACTGCGAGTATCAAAACTCGTTTTTAACGTTATAAGTCTTCAAGCTTACCGCTGAGCCACCGGAAAGAAATATACCTGCCTAGATCAAACAATAATTTGATATGTTGTACTTTAACATAGTCATAAAACAACGCATATCTTCATTGCATTAAAATTTCTTCAGCGTTTTCTTAAACACGCTATTTATTTTGTTTATTAGTTGATTTTCGCATAAGACTACTCGAGAGTTATCTGCTCTAGCCATCCCTAATTCAGAAGTGAAAGACTAGAGGGAAGACAGTCAGTCAACACCAACTCTACCAACGAAAAGTCACATTATAATTCCCCCCACGGCTGAAAGGGCAAGCATTTTGAGACGGGATTCGAACCTGCGGCCGGCAGATTTACAAGTAAAGAGGCCTAGCCACCAAGCAGCTGGTGTATGTTGATTTACTACAGAAAACAAGGTTGCGAATTGTCAGATATAAAAGAAAGATTGTTTAGTATAAATATTATTAATATATTTATTTTGTGTTTGTTTGTTTTTGAATTTCGCACAAAGCTACACGAGGGCTATCTGCGCTGTTTTGTGAGTGAATATTTTACGATTGTTTAGTTTTGTTTATAACAAGCGAGTTAGAAGCAATTATTTTAAAGTTAATGTTATGACACGTTTAGTTACTGGGTAAGAGTCATACATTGTGTTTATTACTCATTTATGTCGAGATTATAGAAAGTCGCGTGAAATATATTGATGCCGAGAATATAGCGAGCAGACGATTAAGTAATAAACATATAAATAGTGTGAGATGAGCGGGAAAGTAGACAGACAGAAAAAGACGTACCAGTCGAGAAGTAAAGTTACGAGAAGGAATTCGGACAAATAAAAGTTAAATGCAAAGCTAATCTTCATAAGAGTGGAAGGCCTATCGATTAATATAGGCTTAACGGTTGATATATTAGAGTGAGACAAACGCTGTTGAAAGAGATACGAAGAATAGTTTATTTCGTCAAAGGGAGTTCTAAAGTAATTGAACTAGCCTCAGTGGACTTTGATAAAAAAAAAAAACAGACGATTCTCGGAAACACAAAGAGAGAAAAAGGAGCAGACGATTTTAAAAATATAGAATACAACTGTGGTAACTCGACGATAAAGTAAGTGAACTATATTCGGATAGTTTGGCGATAGTAATAGAGAAAAATAGTTCGGCTTGTCAACTGAAATTCTAAAGCAATTGAAAAGGCCTAATGGACTTTTGACAGGAAGAAGAGGATTATGCTTTTTCGGAAGAATAACGTTTATATTTTGCACCATAAGTAGTCCCTACTTAGGCAGTAAAGCTTGTGGTTGTTATATGTGTATGTTTCCACAAACATTAAGACTAGGCCTAACCTTTTTGAGGGTTAGACGTAGCTACGCCCAACAAACACTAGGACTAGACCTGACCTTATTAAGGGTTAGACGTCTGATAAAAAGCAGAACAAGGTCTGACTTTATTAAGGGTTATACGCAGCCACGCCCAACAAACACTAGGACTAGGCCTGAACTTATCAAAGGTTAAACGTATCCTCACCAAGAAACACTAGGATTAACCCTGACCTTATTAAGGGTTAGACGCATCCACGCCCAACAAACAATAGGACTAAGCCTGACCTTATTAAGGGTTAGACGTAGCCACGCCCAACAAATACTAGGATTAGACCTGACCTAGTTTAGGGTTATACGTAGCCACATACGATAAAAAGCAGAACAAGGCCTGACCTTATTAAGGGTTAGATGTAGCCACGCCCAACAAACACTGGGATTAGACCTGGCCTTATTAATGGTTAGACGTGATCACTTCCTCCACACCAAGATCATGCGTGACTGTCTTTAATCGTTTAAACGATTAACTCAGCTCTCAATATTCTCCAGATTCTTCAATTCCAAGGACATGTTTAATTATC
>NW_013667340.1:143365-145838 GCF_000517525.1 Limulus polyphemus | reverse complement strand
TATTTTTGTCAAACGTAAATGCGTAATGATTACTCGTTACATTTTGAAATCCAAATGTTAATTTTAAAATAAAACCTGAGCTCCCCCCCCCCCAAAGTGGCTCAGCGATAAGTCTGTGGACTTATAGCGCAAAATATCGGGTTCGATACTCGTTGTGGTCACATCACAGATAACCCATTATGTAGCTTAACAAAAAACATGAACAAACCTCAGCCTGTAGATTTCATTAAACTGTTTATCACTACACTATACACGGTTTAAAGAAGAAAGAAAAATACACAAGGAATTGAACTCCTTCGTATACAATAACAGGTGTATTGCACATCATTAAACATTCTAATATTGTTCATCAAACTGAAACTGAAACCTCACACGTCATTTAACTTTTGAAACGCTTTATTTTTTTTCTCCCGTTCCAAAACTTTTATGCTAAAGTGTAAGCGTCGCAAATCTCAGTGAATGATGAAGCAAGATTACGTACGCTGCAATTAACACGGAGCACGTGGTTTAATTTAACAGCTGATAAGACTCATTAGTAAATATGCATCGCGGAAATATTCACACATGAGCGACGTTTTGACGCCAAACCTTGCAGAGTTTGTTTTAAACACAAAATGTGCAACGTCTTAACCTCCCTCCCCTGCTCTGTTTTAAGACATTTATTCACTCCGTTGTTAATTTTATTTTTTTTATTTTATCTCGCGAGCACATTTCAGGGATTACCTTCAAGTTGTACGTTATCTAAGAGTATTCGACTACCATTGCAAGAAAGGACGGTAAATTATGGAGCTCAGCTGAGAGATCACGAGATTTAGACTTCATTAACTAAGTGCTGTTCCACTTATAAAACAGTCTCTCAAGCTTATGCTCTCATATGATTGATAACTATTGCCAACAAACAGAATCGTAAAACCTACGCATACAAAAATTCGCACCAGTTTCTCATCACAAATGTCGGACGAGTACGCTAGTTAGAGACAGTTGACTAATTTATTATTTTTAACCCCTACACACCCTAGCGAAGAGCACGCCCTCCGAAAATGAGCGTGAAAAATCAATCGGAAAAAAAGATTAAATATTAGAAGTCCTCATTGTCTAACAGAGTGGCATTGATTGTAGTCCTTATGAATTATTTGTGAATAATAAACTCTAGCTGTCTGTCGTAGATGAATCAAGTTTAAGTAAGTCATTACAAAAGTCTTAAATGCAAATTAAAACTGAAACCATAGTCACCCAATGTTTGCTGTTTGAGTGAAATATTTGAGAACGGTGCATTTTTTAAAAGCTTTTAGCTACCCAAACAAAGAAGAATTAACAAAATGATGATATTTATAAATATGAGTATTATACTTTTTTTTTATTTGTTGATTAAAAGCACGAAAAAGAACCGGTCCAGAGACTATTTTGTTGAAATGATACATTGGTTTATTTTTTTACTAGATAGTTTCTGCGGGAGTAAAATGTAAAAACAGAGGAAAATTAGTGTTATTTTTATTTTATTTTTACTTTTATTTCGTTTTTTGATATATCGCTTCGAGGCGCAAGATACAGACAACTTTCATATTAGTGTAGGGCCCGGCATGACTAGATGGTTAGGGCGCTCGACTCGCAATCTGTGGGTCGCGGGTTCGAATCCCCGTCACACCAAACATGCTCGCCCTTTCAGCCGTGGGGGGCGTTATAATGTTTCAATCAATCCCACTATTCGTTGGTAAAAGAGTAGCCCAAGAGTTGGCAGTGGGTGGTGATGACTAGCTGATTTCCCTCTAGTCTTACACTGCAAAATTAGGGACGGCTAGCGCAGATAGTCCTCGTGTAGCTTTGCGCGAAATTCAAAACAAACAAACAAACATATTAGCGTAATTTTGTTACCCGTACTTGGTTTAACACAAAACTTAGAACTCCAACAGAACAATCACCCATGAAAGAATGAAATTGCACATTTTATTGAATCACTTTATTATAATAAATGGTATGGTGTTATAATGGTATGGTCAATCCCATTATTCGTTGAAAACTACCTAGACGTTTCCCATTAAAAAAACACTAGTCTGGTGTATTGATACTCTTATAAACATTCTTTTATTTTTTTTTCTCCTACAATTTTCCAATACCGTTTTATTTGAATAAGTATTATACCCAAGCCATGCCTTGAATGTTACGTTCAATTATAAACGTAAAATAAGACCCAAAACTCGAGCGCTTTCGAATAGTTCTTTGTTCTCCTGAAGAAGAATAGTCAGCTATTCGAAAGCACTCGAGTTTTGGGTCTTATTTTAAGTCTATTACACTTTATATGTGAGCCTTTTTGCTAACTCTTTTTATCAAGACGTTTCAATTATATATATATATATATATATATATATAACTAACGATAATTAATTTATTAGTTACTTAACTAATTGTTAGTACGTAAACGTTCGGTTTCTATTAGTTATTTTTGTTTTCGTTTACTATTAGTAATGTCTAATTA